>NC_083655.1:14524939-14824939 GCF_963576545.1 Limanda limanda
GTGCCCTGTTGTATTCTGGGTGTTGCATCCTGCTGCTATGAATACAAAAGTGAATTCAAAGGAGCCTTTTTCTATAAAAAGATTTTTCCTATGCTCTGTCTTCCTGTGAGTGCACGTATACACACACACACACACACACATTCACACACACACACACTTTTTTCGGGCCTTTATCACATGACCCCATTCCGGAAGATAACAACCAGCGTTAGCATCAGCTGCCAGTGTAAAACTCAACATGGATAATTGATTACAAGCGTTGCTGAACCTGTCGTCTTAGCTATTATCTGTTATACACAGATAATGCATTTTACTGTGACACAACTGTATACATGTGTAGGTGACAAACTTTTATTCAAGCAATCTGTTTCCAGTTGGATGCGCATGCCCAGTGTACATGAGGGGTCATGTTATGATACTGATAAGAGGCTCTTGTGGACAAGGTTCAGTTTAGTTTGAAAAGCTTAGTAAACATAGTAGTAAACATAGTAGTATGGATGTGAACTTGGAAACAATGCAGATTCTGTCCTCGCTGTGGGAGAGTGGACCGTACCATTACCCCCACAATGCTCCTTGAAGGATGTTGGGAGTTTTCTCATCGTCTGCAGGTGCTTTGTGGACTCAGGCTTTTTAAGGATACTTAGGGGATCTTGTCTGCTGGGCTGTGGAAATACGGGGTTCGGGGGCATTTGTTACGCGTCACGCGGTCCTTGAGTGTTCTCGAAAGGAAGTCACACACGTTTCCTCTGTGTGTTTGTTTCTGTGGCTTTTAATAACCCAGTCAAAGTCACACTCATTCCTCTGAACCTTACTGTTGAATCAGTCGGTAAACTGAGTCCACATATCATCTCCGTATCTCGGTGGAGTTGAGTTGAGGTGAGGAGTGGGAGACACTATACACCTAACACCACTTCACGCCCTGCTTGTCTTATTTGCCTCCAATAAAAAGCTCATTAAGCGCCTGCTACCAGGCAACCAGAGCTGTGTTCAAGTCAAATGGTGACTGTAGGATGTTTCAGAGCACCCCTTTAAACATACAGTTACTGCATTTGTTTTGAGAGTGCTTATACAGTAGGCGGGTACAAGTGATTGTAAATGTTTTTATAATAATAATTTACTGAAAGTTCAACATTTTTTATGTAATCTGTAGAATTATAATCTCCTGACTATATTTGTCTAGAATTGCCTTCAAGGGAAAGAATAGAAAATGCAAGTTGAATCAGTGATTGAATCAAGCAGCATAATTCACATGAGTTTGCACTTTACTTACTTAGTAAGGGTTTTACTACAAGATCTGATGTAAACACATATATAAAATATGCAGAATGACATCCAGAGAAAGCAGCTGACAAGAGGCCTCGGCTGCTGCTTCGTGCGTTTGTGTGTGTGTGTGTGTGTGTGTTTGTGTGTGTGTGTGTGTGTATGTGTGTGTTTGCGCGAGCAAAGGTATCAATGTCCACATGACTTCCAGTCAAAATGTCAGCAGCAGCCTGTGGGTTTGTGTTTATTTCATAGCTATCGCACACACATGCACACACACACAACCATTGCCAAATATAAAACACATATAAAATGATACTTTTATAGGCATAGATCATCTTCACCACAGATTAACATAATGATTATTTGTTTCTGTGGGCTCATATCTTAATGCTGATCTGTACAAACCATTGTCATCATGCCCCTCAATTAAAATGACAGGAGCCAAAACAGCTTATTAATGGAGTCTATTAACCGAGTTAAACTGTTATGATGATTAATATAAAAAAGCAATTTTCTGCTCACAAAATCCTTGAGTCAATCACAGAGGGCTGCGGGTTTCCAGGGCAACCTGACTGGAACCTGGTTTGAGTGACATGCAGGACCTGTGGCCGGGGGTTGCGTGGTTTTGCATATAAAGAGTGGGAAGACTCATTCATTCATAGATTCATAGATTGTATATAAAGTTGGAGAACCTAACTGCTCTTCAAAAATGAACCATAAACCTAATTTCCCCCATGTTGGTGGATGGGACATGGATCAAACCAAAAAGTCAAAGTACTCGTCAGATAGATTTTTCTCAAAGCTGGTTTCTGACATTTTAGGTAGTTCTTCTATTCTCATATTCAGGTCAAATTTCCAGTAAGTTTGTTTTTTATTATTTATTTGATTATATAAAAAACAGGGTGAGACGTTGACAGCGATTGGTTGTGTGCCTTGCACGCACAGCTCTGTCCCCGAATGCACAAGATTGCAGTGGTCGTATAAGTTATATTTTAGCTTCATTCTGGATAGTGGGGAGGAAGAGGAGATGTGTCGTCCATCTAAATATGCATTTTATGCTGTGATCAGACACTGAAGGTCTGCCATTAAACACACAATAAACTGTACGTGTGTGTGTGTGTGTGTGTGTGTGTGTGTGTGTGTGTGTGTGTGTGTGTGTGTGTGTGTGTGTGTGTCTGTGTGTGGTCCTGGTAAATGTCCAGGACACAGACTCCAAAGTCACCCATGTGTCAGTAGCAGACCTTTCTTTATGCCCGAACCAGAGCTTGAAATGTTGCAGTGGAAGTGAGGAGGAGGATAAATGGATGATTTTATTAGGGATGATGTTGTACTGTAGATAATCATGGATGATGGCTGTTGGCAGTGGGCCATGTCCCCATCTCTTTGTCTTCCCCCTCCACTGTCTGAAAGCTCCAGGAAAAGACTGTCTTTGTCCCATGAGACCTTGGAGAGACAGTGGACTGTGGAGCCAGCTGCTGTCTGAAACTGTTTTACAGCGCCTTCTTTCTTCTGCACTGACAGGCTCAGTATGTGCTGGAGCAGAGTCGATAGTTGACTATAAATGTCGACACTTTAAAGGATGAAATAAACAAAAAAAGAGCATACATTAAATATGTTCCGAGGTGTTGGGAGGTGGGACTGTGACACGCCTACTTATGGTGGATTCCAACAAATTGTGTGTTTATTCAATTTCATTTAAACTTGAATTTCTTGAAGAACTTACAGTCCTAGAAGAGACATTCCAATTATCTGCATGTTCCAGGAAGGTTTGAAACACTAGATGGCATTACGAGCCATGTTCAACCCATAAATGTAGATGTTTAATATATATGATATTAAAACAGTATTTCATAAAAGAACAGTCATATAATTTAATGTGAGGCTCAAAAAATACTTTTAAATGTGCAGTATTAACTTTAAAGGAGTGAAATCTGCATATTACTTGAAGGCTAAATGGATTCCCTGGTGTCACGACAAAGAAATATCAACTGTTCCCTCTGAAACGATGTGAAAACAAGCCAACACTGAATAATTCAGCAATCTGCAACATGGCTCCAGTCAAGGAAAAGTAGGTGTAAAGGAAAGAAATCTTTAAAGAAAATACCTGTAACATTTACTCAACCCATCAGCACTGAGTGCTGCCCTGAATCTGAAGTGAAGAGCAGGCTGATTGTTTTCACCTCAGGAGTCTGTGTCTACAAGACCTGGCTGCTCCAGAGTGTCTTGTTATCCAACAGTACATTTAGAATTTAGAAATGTTTCGCTGACAGTCTCTGTGTCTTACGAGCAGAATTTTGGCAGCTCCTTTAAATCTGGTAACAGATGCTGTGCCTGGTGCTACACAACAACCATTCGTCACCTCTCATTTCAGGCGCTCACACAGAGCAGCACTTCTCATCATTAGGCTGCAGGCTAAACACTGTATGTGTTTTCTTTCCGAGGGCAACATGGTCATGTAATAATGATGTGAAATGGCTGTATGATAGCAGGTATTGGTTATGATCCTCGTTCATGTTGTCTGCAGCTGTACATCCATTCTCCATTAAAGATGGTATTGTCCAAAATGTAATGAATGAAGCTACATTATCAACAGCAGAGGTGGTAGATAAAGGGAGCAGGATAGCATCCAGCAATTTGGCTCAGGTCAGTGGAAGATGGGGGTTTGGGTTCAGTGTAAATAAAAAAATGTCATAAAATAAATAGGCCTACATGTTAGGAAAAGTGTACAGCTTTTCTGAACTGCTAGGCTGAACCATAGACTGTGTATAATGATGGACGAAATGATAGCCCCCGAAGGTAGAAGCCAAATTATTTTGATCGCCCCCTAGTGGCCCGCTTCAGTATAAGCCCCAAACACTCATTTGTGCTCATTTTTTCAAATAAATTTGTTTTTAATTTAATTTGATGCTATCAAAATAGATGGAAACATGATTGGCAGCTGAGACCGATTAGCCATTGGTGGAGTGGGTGTGTTGATGGAACAACGACAGCAAAGCTCCGCACAATGATCACTACTTTACAGACTCTGGCTCCAAATGACTTCAAAAGGGCAAGATGGCGGCACCCATTCATTCATTTTTGTATAAAGTGAGGAAGGAGAGCTGCATCGTCCATCTATATATACGGCCAAAATCTCGGAATTTCACTTAGCTCAACCCAGTGACCATAACACATAAGATGTACCACCAGAGTAAATGTTAAAGCAAAGGTGATTTTATTAACAGAAACAGTCTATGACCTGAACCAAGACCTGTGAGAGTCTGAACACTTTAATAAAGCTGTATATTGAACTGTAACATATTTTATTGCCTGTCAACATTTAGTGATAAGTTCAGTATCTACATATTCGTGACTTGTCATATCAGTTAATTAACAATTTTTTTCATTATGATAATAACAAACATAATCCGATCAACCTTTCGTCTCTTACTAAATAAATTAGCTGTTGCAGGTTGGGTTGATATAAACATAATTTAAGGGAGACAGGGAAGATGTCTGGCAGGTGATAAAGCAAATGTGTAAATGAGGATAAACAGATGCAATCGTGAATCAGGACGTGACAGAGCAGGAGGAACAGTTCTTAGAGCTTCTGAACATCAGGGAAAATTCCCCCCCTGTGTTGTTTCTAAACGCAATTTACGGTCACTTGTGGCCGCCCAGCAGGAGCAATCAGTTCAAGGATATTTAGGACACCAGCCTGCAATGTGGTTACTGTTTCATTCAACAGGCAATTTGTCAAACTCAAAGTTTATAGAGGTCTCACATAAAACCAATTCGGTTTCCACTGGCACCACATAAGACTCACAATTCAATTCAACATTGCTGTGGTGATTTTTGGAGCTCTGCATGGTCAGGCAACGGTCCACATTAGAGAGCTGCTGCAGCCTCATGACAACACAAAGCACAATAGAAAAGCTCACTTTATAGTGAAGAACTATGTCCCATTATAATTCATGCGAGGGTGTCTCCTGTTTGTTTTTGTGCCTGAACTGTAGGAGAAACGTGTGAGAAATGTGAAAGATGGGGAATGGATTTAAGTGCATGAAGAATACTCAACTGTAAAGGAGACGTATAACACTTTTTCAGTTGTTGTGTCCTCTAGTGTGTTATATAAGCTGTTTGTGTATATAAAAAGTCTGCAAAGCTATAAAGCCTCTTGTCGCCCAGAGTAAACACCGCTCCTGCAGCTTCTCGTTGATACGTGTGCATCATTGTGATGTCCTGTGACATTATGATGCCTCATATTTGCATAATGCACGCCTGGCGGGTTGTCTGGCAATCCCCTCAACAAAGGTAAAGCGATAGCGGTGGCTGACAGCAGAAGCCTTACAGATAGGGTGAGGAGTTCAAGCACCTAGAGGGAGCTTGCTGTCGAGCGGCTGCTTCTTCATTGCGAAAGGGGACAGTTGAGGTGGTTTGTGTATTTAGTTGGAATGTCTCTTGGACACCTTCTCTTGGAGGTTTACTGGGAGGAGACCCTGGGGTAGACCCAGAACACGCTGCTGGGCTGAAATATCCCACTTGGCCGGATAAGCAGAGGACAATAGATGGAGGTGCACGTGCCCTACATGCACTGGAAACGGTTGACCAATCAGAATAGAGAGGGCCAGCTGGCCAATCAGAATAAAATGGGCTTTGTCAGGAGCCGGGAGGCTTAAAGAGACAGTAGCTAAAACCAAGTCTTTCAGACAGAGGCTGAAAAGAGGAGCTGCAGCAAAAGACAGTATGAGGAGGTGATGTCATTTCTGAACATTAAAGTGTGTCAACCTTTTCAAGTCATAACTGTAAAAAGATGAACCTCAACATGAGCACAATAGGTCTAAATGATGAGGGAGGCTTAAGAGAGCAGTCAGGATGTGATCAATCATTACTGACAGCAGACAAACGCAGTGACCAGGGCAGAACTGCTCACACGCATTTAAAATAACTCTAATTCGATTTTATTCACTCTAGTGCTTTGTCTTTCTTTTTTCTTTTACTGTGGAGCACTTTAGTATTCTGAGAGATGACAGATGAAATTCATTCACTGGGCTCTTGCTCCGCAACATGCTGCGGTTTGAAATCTTTCCTGAGTTATGGTACAATAACCACAGTGATTTCCATCTGCCGCTGTTTGCCATCAGTTTATTGTTTCATATGCTGTCATTTGTATAAATAATTTAATTTCTTTACTGAGACTTCACTTTGTTCGTTTCGTGTGACTGAGGAAGTGGAGAAGCATCGTTCATCTTTATATGAAGTCTATGGTACAATAAATATTTTGTATTTAAGTAATTTACAAATAAGTAAGGGATTTACATATTGTGAATTTCTGATGTCAGTGACAGTGGTTTGAAGACTCATATTTTTAATGTGATGCTGCTAAGGAGCGACAACTAGGCTGTTGGACATCAGCCAGAAGATTTAATGAAAATTGTTCGCTGTATAAAATATAACGTCTATAAAGACAGAAAAAGGTTGAATCAGGTGCAGATTGAATCTTGGATCTTTGACAGTAAAGCAAAGCCTGCTCATACTGTCCCTGTGTATCTCAGCTCTCTCTCTCAGCATCAGTCATAATTTCACAGCATCCGTTTGTTCCAAAATGAGTCACATTCAGTACCTGAGTGATGCTTGTAATTGTGTGAACACAGACTTTGTCGCTACATCACCCTGCTGCTCCTCGACAGTCTCAGCCAGTGTTTTGTCAGAAGTGATCTTCAGTCGTCTTCATGTCTCCATGTTTCTTCTTTCTTATGCCAACAGAAGGATCCATCAAACCTCCAGAGGCTCCTCCCATCTGAATCCTTGTTTTCCTACTGTAAGATTTAAATTTAGAGGTGTGCATTGACAACGCGCGAACATGCAGCAGCAGGCTCACCACACGGCCTCACACACATACATAAATGCACACACATCATTCTACCAAAGGCTGGACTGCTATAGCTATGGTATCTTTACCATAATTTGACTTTCCTTGACTGTATTGGCTGAATGTCACATGTAAGGCGACCTCGGTCACTGCAGACATGATCAGCATGAAATTCTCTTTATCTCGTCTTTGGGAACAGGAAGTGAGAGTGGAAAAAAGCAGCTGTGGTGGGATAAACAAAGCCTCTGTTTGCCAGCATGTGGACCGAGTTTCTCCATCCGACTGAGACACGACGTCCGAGGGCATGACGCAGATTCTCAACGCTGTCACTGACCTTGTGATGGTGACACAGTCGTGTTTATGTTTCACCCTCGGTTTTATGGTCGTTTATCATTTTAAAACTCAACAAGCTGGGACTGAAGGGTAAACACTCTGGGTTCACAATGCTGGAGTGAGGACAAGTTTGATTTTGTCGTCCCTGAAGACATAAGATGCAGTGAATGTGTCTCATACCCACAGATACAGTCTCACTCTCTGAATACAAACTGCCAGAACAGTTGATTTAATTAAGTACCTCTGCCAACTAGGTGTGTTTGTTGATGTATTTTTCTAGTAGGATTACGCTAGAACTTTGTCTTTATCTTCACTACATAAGCCATTTATCAACATTTTTATACATCAGGGAATATCGCTCAGATCTAAATCTAAACGATCAGGCATATTAGTGGAATGATATTTATGAGTGCGCATATTTTTGATATCGATACAAATTGTTTGGCCTTTGCAAAATGAGTGCCATTCTAGTTTGTGTATATTTTATCATCCCCCTCATAAAAGGCATTTCAGCATTTAACATAAATTATGATAAAGAGCTTTCAAGTAAGCCGCTGATTTCACCTCAGGATGGATGAATCTGGATTTAGGATTTGCTCACTCAACAAAAAGTTTTCAGAGAAACATGATGAAGATAATATGTTCGCAGCAACAGGAAGTTTGAGAAAATCCATTCCCTCATGTGTGCTTCCCCGTTTGCCCATGGCTCTTATCTTTTCCCTTCTTTAGAAACTCAAAGACAGAAAGGCAGAACGACTTCTCTTTATTCCTCTCCCGTCAGTGAGCATCACCAACATGTGGAAGGGCTCTAATGACAAATGAGCTGCTAAATTAACATAGCTAGCAGACTTGCTGAAACAACTAATAATGCATCTTCTTGAACAGTTTCACCAAATCCTTCATAGGTTGTAATTGAGGATTGTTTGCATCATAATGCCGTGAGTGGGATGTCCAATTTGGGAAAAGTCCTTCAAATGCGACTCACAAATGCATCCTTCCATCCCAGAGCATCAAACGATTCACCGTGCGGATCCCTCTTGGGCTGATCTATCCCAGGAGTCCTTGCCAAGCTAATGGCCAAGCTAACAAACTAGCTCTATAGCTAACCACTCTGTATGACAGTTCCTGTGGAGGATGTTTTCTTCATCTTGTATTTGGGCTAAAGGTCCTGTGGCGATCTGTTGTGTATACACACTGATAACGCTGTTTGCTTTGACCACTGGCCTGCATCCTGCCTGTCGCTGACCAAACTGCAAGAGGACAATGGACCCCCATGGATAGATCCTCAGGGGTCTGCTCCTGCCGAGCAGTGGATTTCTCATGGAGCTGCAGGCTGACTTGGAAAAATGAGCCTGGACACATTTTTAATAAGAAATTCTATACATCATGCATACACAAAAAATTCTCATTATCCTTTAAAATGTGAAATGAACTTTAACCTATCTTAAAGGCTATTCATTACATTTTTTGAATAATGAAACAGATCACCGCTGGATAACAACACTGTGCTTAATGCTGCAGAAACTGCCGAGTCGTAGCAAGAGGTACAGTCCATGCAGGGCCGGGTCTAGGTAGGGGCAAGAGGGGGCCTGGCCCCCTCAAATAAATGTTGTGCCCCCTCAAACTAAATCCCAATTTATAATAATAATAATATAATAAAGCACAATGCCCCCTCAAGATTTGTGGCTGCCCCCTCATACATGCCTGTCTAGACCCGGCCCTGAGTCCATGTATGTGTAACATTTTCATTTGGTCTCTTCCTTGATATTTCCTTGTTGTACCTTTCCAACCATTGACATGTTGTCAATAAAGATGGACAGCATGATGGCTCCCAACAGTGAAGCCAAATCATTTTGATTTATATGGTCTGACAGAAAATGACTAAAACATGACATATAACAGTGAGTGTTACTGTGCAAAGCTCCTCCGTTAGCCGACAGTAACTTTGACCACATCTGGTCCACACAGACATATCAACACAGAGCGTCTGCAGCTGGAAATGTATTATAATAAAGGATTCCTCTGAAGGTCCATCCATGATGATCATCTTTTCAAAACGTCCGTCCATTACTCTCAAGATGAGTGCAGAGGGTTGCTCTTTAATCCAATGATTTAAAGCATTGTCCTTCGAGTCACTGTAATCCAGAGAAAAGGGAGATATCTGGAGAGCTTGTGATTCTGTATCATTATCATCCATCAATTACATAATGTGCAAGGGGCAGAATGGATTCCAGGCCACCCTCAGTCAAACCACCAGGGCACTGATCCTGTGAGTTAACCCTGTCTTGTTTGCTGATGTAACGGGTTCTTGACCAGTGTGGCCAGAATGTTCATCTGGTAGGATAATTCTTTAGTTTGCCACAGGGGACTGACCAATACGTAGCATATCTGAATACTGATTTCTCAAGGTCCAGTAGGCTGAAGCCTCAAAACCACACAAGGAATACACCAATCACAGCACAGCACGAAGAAATGAGCCTACACTTTAAAACATGGGTATAAAGCATGCAGAGGCCGGACATAACATACAAATTCATCTGCATTCGAAATCACGTTTTTTCGGTTTAGTGCACATTGACACCAGCGTCAGTGCTTAACACCAAAATCTTTCGAATTTCATTGTTTTTCCAAGCTGGTATCTTCTTGGCGTCCTCTACTTTATCAACACACCCACTCGCTTGCTGTGAATTCTATTGAGAGTTTCCTGCTGTATTTTCACATGGCCTCACCCGGAAATTCTCCAGATATTTTACCAAGGGGGCTGTCAGGAAAAGACTTGGACATTGGCTCACATACAGCCCCTCTGGATAACTTCAGGAGAAAGTCTGGGGTTTAGGGCATGTCTGAAAAGCTTATTTACCTAATTTAGCTGAGTCTGCATCACGGCAACATGCCTCATCTACCACGGTGTACCATCCCTGACTTTGCGTCATGAACAGGAAGAGTTACGCGACTTCTCACATTTTCCACCACACACCAAGAGTTTTTCTTCATCCTCTCTCTGCAGCATTTTAGTTTTTCCTCTGCTCGCCACATGCTTTGTCTATTAACTTCGCCGGAATAAGGTTTGAATGAGAGCTCAGTGGTGTGTGTTTGTGATTAATGAGACCTGTGTGTGCAGGCGAGCTCCACACGTATATAAACCACGGAGGGGATCACCAGTCGGAGATTGGTTTTGTGCTTAGTCACTAATGGAAACCTCAAAGAGAAACACGCCACAATGAAAGTCACTTAAACGTGGGAGATCACACTGAGAAGTTCTGCTCAAAGTTGTGAGGGAATGAGTTGTTTAACAGCCTCCTCAGCCTCCTGCCAGGGGAGCTGAGTTGGCTCCTGATAAGAAGGTGGAGGTCCTTGCTGAGGCCTGAAGAAGTAGTTTGCCATCAATATCCGCAACAACTGCACCTCAGAGTCTGAAACTGTGATGGTGGTTCCAATGCTTACAGATGCTTCAGATCTTGGTATGTACAGTTGTTGGTCTTTTATTTCAGTCTCAGATATAGAGATATTTATCCAGTCTTTTAAATCATCTTGCCTCATCCACTGTAATGCACTGTACACTGGCCTGAATAACAAAACAATCCAAATATTACAGTTATTCCAGAATGCTGCAGCACGGCTTTTAACCCATTCCAGAAAATGTGATCATATCACCCCCAGTTTCAGCGTCGCTGCACTGGCTATCTGTTCTTTTTTTATTCACACACAGTTCATTTTCTTTTCCATACACTCACATTATACTGTAAAATTCAACAAACTCTACGTCCTCAGTGCACAATAGAGGGTGGGTGACACATTCAGAGCGAGGACAAGTTTTCAGCCTTTAATAATAACCTCTATTTAAAAAAAAAGAAACACCATGGAAATACCACAGGGGTTTCTTTCGTTTTAACGGCGGGACACATTATTGACTTAAAATCCCAATGGTTTCTCATCGTACTGAAATATATTCAGTATCAAGCCAGGCATCATACAAGGAGAAAAGATAAATAAATTAATAGGACCCACTCCCAGCACTGTCTCTGTGTATGTGCTTTCCTCTCAACCATTACACCATGTTTGTACGTGTGCATGGTTCCCAGAGCTTTAAAAAAAACGTCCTTAGAAATGTTGCCAAAGACGAGGAGCCGGAGTGCTGAAGACGCCCATGGGACTCGACAACAAGCGCCAGGCTGCTGAAATGTGAAAGGCAGACATCAAATGCATAGAGTTAGATCTTAATGGTAGTGGACACAGGACATTAACAGAACAGAACCAATTTCTGTTTGTGAGTTGGATGACACAAAAAAGATTCATAATTAGTAATTCACACACACACACACACACACACACACACACACACACACACACACACACACACACACACACACACACACACACACACACACACACACACACACACACACACTCACACACACATAGTGACGCCCAAAATCCTGTATAATCCCCGTGTTTATTTAAGGACAAGCACCACTTAACCTGACTCCATTTTCAGTCCACAGATGCCTCAGGGCTTCTTTATTTTTGATGGGGCTGTGTTTGTGTTTGTGTGTGTGTGTGTGTGTTTATGTTCTCTTCATCTAACCATCCATTTTCTGTATCCGCTTATCCTGCTCAGGGTCACGGGAAGCTGGATCCAATCCCAGCATGCAATGGGCGAGAGGGATTTACAGCCTGGACGGGTCACCAGTCTATCGCAGGGGTCTCTTCATCTGTGTGTGCGTGCGTGTGTCTGTATGTGTTGTTATTGCTCAGTGACGTGTAGTGATCCGTGACTCATCCCCTATCAAATATGTGACTAAGTTTACAGTAAATTACTGGCACCAGCATTATGTTCCCAGCACTTTACAGTAAATGACTGTAAAGGGTTAGGTTTAGGGTTAGATGATACAGATTTTCCATGTGTAAAATATGTAATGTGTAAATTTTCGTTTCAAATGTAGAAGATCGTGTAATAGCACTGTCGCACAGGAAAGGATATAATGGGTATGTTTCATTATGTGAGTGTTTAATGGTTTATAAATGGCTAAAAAGCGCAGACACTTTATTATGGAAGATAAATAAGATTGTGGAAATTACTGTTAAAGCACTTGACTGAAGAGGTTCGACAAACAGTTAATCCAGTGACAGGAACTGATGACGAGACACCGCAAGTATGTTGAACCGTGGAAGCTGTGCTTTAGATCCATTGTGGTAAGACAGCTGCTAAATATATTAAAAAGTTGTAAAAAATCCAGCCGAAGTTGCAATCAGTAACGTTTATGGATATCTAGCTTTTACCAGTGTTGGGATGTTTGAAGTTCATGTCAGCATAGAGGGAAGTGTCTGTACAAGAGAAGGTGTCAGCACTCCAGTCCAGTCTAGTCAAGTCCAGAGGCTGCATATAAAGATGGACAACACTCAGATTCCTCCCTCTTCCCAGAAACGAAGCCAAGATATCCAGGATGCTAACGTCGCTATCTTGTACATTTGGAGCCAGAGATTGCTCAATAGTGATCGGGGGGCGGTGCTGCAATACAGAGGTCCCGCCCATTGACTGGATCGACCAAGTACGAGTCAGTCACACCTGTTAATCATGCACCTCCTCCACGTTAGCAAATGGGACATGGACCAAAGTGAAAAGTCAAAAATATGATGGATGTTCAAGCATGTCTTTCAATACACATTAACATGCATCCAACATATTGTGAGGCTGATTTGATTGTGTGCTACCCATCATGGTCCGACATTACACTAATGTGGGAGTATGTGTGCCATCCACAGATAGCTTGAGGATTCACTGCCTCTTCTACATGTACTGTATGTTTAAAATAAAAACATGAATCTGTGAATTACTTTAATAGCTCAGTGTTGTATGCAAGATGTACAGTGGGTACGAAAAGTATTCAGACCCCTTAAAATATTTCACTCTTTGTTTCATCGCAGCAATTTGCAAAAATCAAAAAAGTTCATTTTATTTCCCATTAATGTACACTCAACACCCCATCTTGACAGAAAAAAAACAGAAATGTAGAAATTTTTGCAAATTTATTAAAAAAGAAAAACTGAAATATCACATGGTCATAAGCATTCAGACCCTTTGCTGTGACACTCATATTTAACTCACATGCTGTCCATTTCTTCTGATCCTCCTTGAGATGGTTCTACTCCTTTATGAGAGTCCAGCTGTGTTTAATTAAACTGATTGGACTTGATTAGGAAAGGCACACACCTGTCTATATAAAACCTTACAGCTCACAGAGCAAATGAGAATCATGAGGTCGAAGGAACTGCCCAAGGGGCTCAGAGACAGAATTGTGGCAAGGCACAGATCTGGCCAAGGTTACAAAATAATTTCTGCAGCACTCAAGGTTCCTAAGAGTAATCCTTAATCCTTAAATGGAAGAAGTTTGGGACGACCAGAACTCTTCCTAGACCTGGCCGTCCAGCCAAACTGAGCAATCGTGGGAGAAGAGCCTTGGTGAGAGAGGTAAAGAAGAACCCAAAGATCACTGTGGCTGAGCTCCAGAGATGCAGTAGGGAGATGGGAGAAAGTTCCACAAAGTCAACTATCACTGCAGCCCTCCACCAGTCGGGGCTTTAGTTGCGACTGGTTGCAATTGAAGGAAAGATGAATGCGGCCAAGTACAGAGATATCCTGGAAGAAAACCTCTTCCAGAGTGCTCTGGACCTCAGACTGGGCTGAAGGTTCACCTCCCAACAAGTCAATGACCCTAAGCAGACAGCTAAAATAACAAAGGAGTGGCTTCGGAGCAACTCTGTGACCACTCATGACTGGCCCAGCCAGAGCCCTCACCTAAACCCAATTGAGCATCTCTGGAGAGACCTGAAAATGGCTGTCCACCAACGTTCACCATTCAACCTGGAACTGGAGAGGATCTGCAAGGAAGAATGGCAGAGGATCCCCAAGACTCATGGCTGTACTAGCTCAAAAGGGTGCCTCTACTCAATACTTGCAAAGGGTCTGAATACTTATGACCATGTGATATTTCAGTTTTCTTTTTTAATAAATTTGCAAAAATGTCTACATTTCTGTTTTTTTTCTGTCAAGATGGAGTGTACATTGATGGGAAATAAAATGAACTTTTTTGATTTTAGCAAATGGCTACAATGAAACAGAGTGAAAAATTTAAAGGGGTCTGAATTCTTTCCGTTTATGTTTATAAATGGCAGTGGCATGGCCACCCTGTACCTTGCACCTGTTTAAATTAAAAACATGAATATATGAACCTGTGTAATATTTGAAAAGCTTAGTATTGAATGCACAATATCAGGGTAGTTATGTTTATACATGGCACTAAGCCCAGTTTAATATAAAACACAATTTTATACAATATATATAGTAGGGGGTCCCTGCTCCATCTCTCCACCTGTTTGGGGGTCCTTGGCCTGAAAAACGTTGAAGACCCCTGGTCTATGGTCACCAACTGCAGATTAGTTTCTGAAACTGTTTTAGGTTAATAAGCTTCTTTAAATCGAGATCAGAAAAGGAGGAAGTTGCTTCTTCCTGGAGGTAGAATAGACTAGACCTCATTTGCATCAGACTTACAAAAGTATCAGGGTGTCAACTGGAAACATTAAAAAGTCAATTAATATTTCAACCCACTCACAAAGCTGATGTTAGTGTAGTTAGTTTTCTAGCCAGCAGGCTTCAGCTGATAAAATGATGAGCTGCTTTTGTCTGCCAAATGAAGGAGCCACTGTTCTATGAAGAAGAATGCAGAGGGTTAATGAACAGTTTGTGTGTGTAGTGAAAAGGTGCTTGATAGAAAAGGGTGAAGGTTCAGAGCAGCAGAGGCGACTCTGGTCATGTTTTGTGAAGGATGTAGCTGTCTGGTTGACGTGGCTGTCACTGTCATGTGTTCCTGATGCCTTAGCAACAGGGGGAGATGCTGGACAACCCCAACACACACCAAGACTATCAGCTGTGATGTAAGTGATGTCTTAGAACACAGAGTAAAACACTAAAATGTACCTTTACACCAAAATTAGCAGTTATCCATGTTTTTTACATGCGGGTAAACCTGCTGTAAAAAGTTGATTGACTCCATTTCCATTGCCAGTGGAGGAGTTTGCCTATCTCTTTTTTCCCCAGTGCGTCATGTTCAACATCACAAACACCCTGAAAACTGAGGCGCTCTCACCTCTCTGTCACTGTAGATCAGAGCCAGAGCTGATAAAACCAGTGTCCACTGCAGAGTCAGATGACGAGAGAGTTTTAACAAGAGGAAAAGGGGCTTGAGTCTGCTTTTTGTACAGGAGGTTAATCCAGCCACAGTGTCTGCACTACTCTGATACTTTTGCGATTCTTAATGTCAGATAAAAAAAAGTTTTAATGAATAGGCGAGACAATAGATGTCTTTGCATAGATCCAAAGAAAATGCAGGAGACTCAAAAGATTAGCAAAAAGTTGAATTCCCGACTGGTTCTCTGTAGTTTTTGCATTTTTTTAGCTTTATCCGGAGCTATACTTTGTATGAGGATGATTCAGATTCAGTTTTTTTCCCTTGTCTATGACGACCCTCATTGAGACGACCTCTTCCTGCAGTAGCCTGATTTGTACATCAGGATTAAGATTCACCTAACCCAGTCTGGTTGCTCTATATAAACTGGTAACATTCAGCCAGTCTCTCTCTTTCCCCTTGGTCTGCACTGTATTTAGTTTGGGTTGAATTTGATTGTCTTTACTTAAGTTTCCATTTCCATGCTTAAGAAAAAACATATTTTTACATATGGTCTTCACTTTTTAAATAATCACCTAGAAAAAAGAAGGTAAATGGCCTTGGGCTGCTGGTTTTTCATGACCTGGCTGCTCTGTCATGGCTGAAACATCCAAGCCTTGACAATCAAAAGTCGCTGAGTGTGTCTGTGTTAATGGAAAACACACACACAGGTCCACAAGCTGTGGACTTAACTGTGTTGGGCGATTACAGCTACTGTGTGCGAGAAATAATAACCAGTCAGCATGGCAACTGTTGTGCTTCTATGTGAGCCCAGGTCGATATAACTGGAGCTCAATATGTCTTACTTTCCAGAAATCTCTCCCCGCTGGGTTGATTTTCTCTTGTTGTCAAATTCAAGAAAAACAAGATAACAATGTCAATTTCATAGTACGAATCAGACCTCTCCGTTTGTTTTATCACACATCTGAATCTGTCCCCAGGGCTCCTCGTGACTTCTTTGTCTCTGATTGCTTATTGTACTGTGGCCTGGCCTGCAGACCTCTGGCTGGAAAAACAAAAGACATTTTCACATATTTCTCAGGATGTTGCCGTTGCATATTGGTTGATTTCCACCTTACGATATCAGCGATGCATTGAAAGGAGCCGGTGTCCCATGGGTTTGATTCGTTCCCAGGATTTTCCTTCTACTCAGAAGGAAATAACTGAGGGGGACTGAAAGGAGATGATAAGGCATTTCATACCCTGGTTTGAATTAAGGTAAAAACAAAAGCAAAAATGTTATCTTTCAACTCCAAAGCCAAGCAGCGCCCAGACATTCTCCTCTCTCTGCAGCTGCTTGCTTGCACATGCTTGACTGGCTGTATACAGTATAATTAGGGGTAAATATACTAATGGTGCACTTTCCTTGTCTCTAGGCTAAAAGGAAGAGTTGACCTTTAAAGGGCTCAGCAGCTGCAGAAATCTAGGACAGACACTTTGTACATGTTTCTGTAGCTGAGACCAGGTAAAGCAGCCACAGCAGTAAATCTCCAGAGTTAATCAGCAGCTGACGGTCACGTGCACGGCTGAGTGCACATTCATCTGCCAGGAAATTGCACAAAGGTACATTCAGCAGACAATTATTAAAGGACATCATCGTTGTATATTACTACAAATCTGCGAGCAACACGTTTCACACTGTGACTTCCTCAGGCTCATAACATGATCTGCAACAAAAGGAGCCTTCAGAGTTCGACTGGTTACCAGCTGGTACAGAGAACACAGGAAATGTGATTTCATCCTAAAAACCTAGAATTAAATGATAAGTTCCTCAGGAGAAAAAGTGTGTATCCAGTCTGTTACACTCAGGGGGCGTTCACACCTTTGCTTGGTCCGAACCCTCTTACTTTTCAGTCCGAAACATTATTAACAGGTGTTAAAGGATCATAGTGCGCACAGACAGATCAAATTTGAGTCCGACCAAAAGAGGTGGTCTTGATCAGTCCAGATCAAAATGGACCATGGTTCTGGGATAGTTTTGGACTTTTGGACCATTTGCAAAAGGTTGAGACTGCATTAAACAGTAGAAGAAGAAAAAAAAGTGTGGCTCACAGGATTGCTTGTAGTATTCAGTACCGATGATATGTTTGAACTACAAGGACGTTCATTTGTTTGTAGTGATACCATATTGATTTAGAGAACAGTTTTCTTTAATTTTCTCAATTCAAATAGAAAGATTCGTTTTTTTGTTAAGCACTTTACTCAAAAAAGTAAGTGAATACAACAACACTCCGACATCAGACACCCGCCCGTCTACAAACCACGCATGTCATACAAAAGTCTTTAATCTGTTCCCTAAAATGTGAAACCATTGAATCAACCACACATGTCTTTTGAATATACCTGCATATTTGCTGTCAGTCAGTTATTAAGAGTACATATTGTTGTTTGTGAAAGTGTGATTGATGGGCATAGCTTAACCTTATCCATTTCTTTGATTTCCTTCATTAGTCCAGGACCTTCACGTGGTTTGGTTCAAGGTAAAGACTGAACTTCAGCAGTGTTTCAGGAACAGTTGACCAGTTCCAGAAGTGGATAATGAGTCCCAGCTTACAGGACACAGAGATGACTGTGTCTCACACTCATTACTCAGGAACGTTGGAACATGTGCTACACCTGTTTCCGGTGACACCTACATGTGCAGGGATGGACTAAATATGTCCCTGGAGCTGCATGTGTAGTGTACTGTGTTTGTGGTTGTAGTTTTGTTTGAACTGCAGCTTTTTATTTCCACGTTATTTCCTCTTTAATACGTTAATTCAAGTTCTACAGCATTTCTTATCGCTCTGTCTCTGCCTGTTGATGATAAAGTTTTCACAGTCGCATTTGTTACTCATGACTCACACTGGACTGGGCCTCACACTGCACATCCAACAGTTACACCTGTAACCACCACTGCCCTGTTATTCACAGGAAATGTATGGATACATACACAGACCAGATCTGAGAATATAGAGCCTGTGGAGCAGAGAACCGTTGCACTGTTTGTTCAGCTTACTGTGGCTGAAGATCTGCAGATGTTCCTGCTCTGACCAACACATCGGGGGTCTTTGGCCCTCACCTCAGTGTGTGTGTTTGTCTGTGTGTGTGTGTGTGTGTGTGTGTGTGTGTGTGTGTGTGTGTGTGTGTGTGTGTGTGTGTGTGTGTGTGTGTGTGTGTGTGTGTGTGTGTGTGTGTGTGTGTGTGTGTGTGTGTGGCCACGTGAGGATGGTTCCACTCTGACCTGCTGAGTTCTGAGCTGTTTATTGATTTAGATGTTAGATACAAGCTGTCAGCTGCGTAAGTCTGGAGTCTGGATTCACAGAAATAATTGAACTGTTGATGGAGGAAACACAGGTTTAGCTGGATGCTGATGCTGGTAAGAAGAGATTTCCAACTTAATGTAATGAAAACAGCAGACCTCAGATGTGTCGTTCCGACTGGAACCTGAGAGCTGAACGTAGAAACACATCTGTATGAAGAGTTTCAGATCTGCAGTATACATCGGCAGAAGAGATAACTCAGCAGTGTGTCTATAAACAATACATTGTGCAGTGGACTCAACTGAATCACACACCACATCCTCTGAAACCCATCTGAGGATGTGTGGTTCTGTCAGAGCAGCAGGGAAAACTAACAGATGTAGAATTTACCCTCACAGGAAACAATAAATATTCAGCCATGAATTGCTGCAACCAGAAAATTGGTTTGAATGGATTGAGAGGTCATCAGTTGTTGCCAGATATTTTTCTGTCAATCGACTGATCAATAAGTCGACTAATCAGCTCAGCTCAACAGTCCTCGTTGGTTTCAGGGTGCTGACTTATTTGCCGACGGGGTTCATCTAAATATAATGATGAGACGATGCCGGAAGGCCCAAATCTTTCAAACTTTTATAATGTTCAATATCAAACATCAGAAATTTGACCTCTTTTTGTGTCTTTGTGGTGACTTTGTGTCTCTTTGTTTGTCTGTTATTGTCTAAATTGTTTGTGCTGTGTCTTTAAGGTGACTTTGTGTCTCTTTTTGTCCATTTTCTGTCTTTCTGTGTTTTTGTGTCACTTGTGTGATGGTTTTGTTTTTGGTGTGTGACGCAGCCTGACTCGGAGCTTTGTCAACAAAGAGGGAGACGGACGAGGGATGAACAAAACCAAGTATTTATTATAACATTAAGGTTTAACCAGCCAAAGTCACAACCGAGTGAAGTACCGCCGTCTGCAGCCGGGAAGGGATTTTTCGACCGGAAGAGCCGTCCTGATATATCCAGCCCGGACACAGCTGTGGCTCATCAGCCTGATGACCCATCACTCCACCAGGACACCGGAAAGAGAGACGACCCCTAGTGGAGTGGAGGGTCGTCACAGGTGTATATTAAGTATTTGCATGTCTTCTGTGGTTTTGAGCCCCTTTTTGTTGATTTCGTCTTTATGTTGCATAAATGTCTCTTTATGCAGTTTGTGTTATTTTTATTGTCTCTTTCAGGTGATTTGCAATATTTTTTACATGTCTTTACTGTGGTTTTGTTTCGACCCAGGGAATAAAAGAAAGGAATATACAAACCTCTCTTGTAGCAGTGAAGTGGCTCAAGATGAAAATATAGGTCTATTTTATGTCATGGTCGCTCAGTGTTACTGAAGAGAAAACAATTAAAGACACAACAGTGCTTTCAGCTACAGTTGGGTAATTCCTCCTCTGACTGCTCCGACCTCCTGTCAATCAGCTCTCTATTTTGATCTGCCAGAGTGGAAAATTATCCTCACAAAAACAAAAACAACACAACAAAAAATGTGGTGGGAAAACAGTGACGAGCCACACATCCGAGGTTATTATTGTATCTGAGCTTTAATTGAGGACAGTTATGTCACTGTGTGTAAGACCCCAAGCTGTGCCAGCGAGCCTGTTGGACTGTGGGGACAATATTTGAGCTTGAAGAGTGTTACCACATTAATCTGTCTGCCGGAGCTGTTGACTGTACTGACCGTGGCGTAACCCCGATGAGACAAAGGGAAAGAGCCTCGGTCCTCGTGACCCTTGCATCGTCATGTACTATTATAGCTTGTCCTTTGTTCCGGAGACTGAGCGACTACACTCCACCACGGTGGGATGTGAGCAGGACACTTTCACCTTGGCCGATCTGTTTCTGTGCGCTCAGACTCGTTCTGATGACACAACCTTCTGACCCTCGGTCGTGTGGCAAATCAATGAAGGAGTATCTACAAACGTTTGCAGTCATTGTGGATGCAATTAAGCTCGGGGTCAGTTTGCGGCCATGTGGATTCTCGGGGCGCATACCATTACAGTGCTGCGGCTTCCTCCGTGGTTCATGTTTATTCATCAGCAATTTGCCGTCATTTATCGTTTCAGCTCTTCAGTGTGAGTCAGTGAAAATGTCTCCGTATGATCGACCAGTACCAAAGGTTTTAATTTGTACCGACATTTAGCAGATGGATGTGTGAGACGTAATTTGCATAAAATTATCTTGTCCACGTTCATTTATTGAGATGATTTTGACACTCACGGACGGTTCATGAGAAAACATTGCCTGAAACAGAGACATGGAAAACACTCATATTCCTCCTGTAACGTGAACTGTCGGAGCAAGATCCAAAAACTGAGAGAGACAAAACACAAACCTTGTTTAGCTTCTGAATACTTAACATTTAAATTTAAGGACATTTACCAACTCTTTGGAGATGCTTCGTGTCTCTAGTGGTTAATAGTCTTTCTGGTTGTTGGCTCTT
This sequence comes from Limanda limanda, assembly GCF_963576545.1. Lineage (NCBI taxonomy): Eukaryota > Metazoa > Chordata > Actinopteri > Pleuronectiformes > Pleuronectidae > Limanda > Limanda limanda. Next base: position 14,546,329 of record NC_083655.1, read on the forward strand.
AATGTGGCTTTGTTTCTGTGTGAGTTTTTGGCATCTAAGTGGTGGTTTCTTCTTTTTGTAGTTACATTGTGGCTCTTTCTGGTGGTTTTGTGTCTCTTTGTTCTGGTTTTGTAACTTTGTTTGGTTGTTTGTGTGTCTGAGATGGTTTTGTGTCTCTTCATTTGGTTTTCGTGTCTCTTTGTAGTGATAAAATCTCTCTTTGTGGTAATACTGTATTGCTTTTCGTTGGTTTGTGTGTCTTTCTGGGAATTGTATGTCTTTTTTGGTGATTAAATTGTCTTGGGGGTTTTGTGTTTCTTTGTTTCGTTTTCTGGTTCCTTTGAAGGGGTCTTGTCTCTCTTTCTTTTGGTTTTCTGTTTCCTTTTTGAGGTCTTGTGTGTGAGACAGTGACTTTGGTGTCCTCCTTATCATCAATGAAAAAAAGGAAGACAATCAGCTTGTCATGTAATGATCCCACAATATTAAAATGATGTGACAAACACTGACTCATTAGTCCATCACTAATCTATGTGTTGTGTTCATGTTTTGAAGATGGTGTAGACCATATCCACGTGTTACTTTACCATATTAACGAGTCATGACAGGACGATTTGTATGAGGAGACAGTCAACACATAAATCATCTAAAAATGCTCTCTCCTGAAGTCTCTCTGACTGAAAAACTGTGCGTCCAAATGATCTGAGATGAATTATTGGGACGAGGTTTAAAGCCAGTGAAGTTGATTTGTGAGCACTGGCAGCCTGATGATGTTTTCCTTGTTCTTCCCCATTAGCCTATTACATTTATAAGCCATTTAATGTCAGCCTCCTCTGTGTCGCCTGCTAGTTTTCTTATGGAGCACAGATGCATCAAAGGTTGTGTATAAGTTGTCTTGAAAACAATGAAAGATAACTTGAGCATGACTGATCTGATGCTTTATCTTCTCCACCTCATCATACGACGATGGCGCCTTCGTGCTTCTTTGTTTTGGACGTCTCAGTGTTGTTTCTAAAATGATGTTTCCAAAATAAAAATATCAAAACTGCACCGTAATCAGATGAACAATTTGTATACTGTACATCACAAACTATAGCATGAAAGAGGAGTTGTAAGTGTGGTTTCCATAAAGCACATGTGGTGACCATCAAGTGAAGAGATGTGCAGTGTGAGTCTGTGGATCAAGTCTCTTGGAGCCTGTGCTCAGTGTGAAGGTCACCTGTGTCTAATTGTGTTACAGCATCATTCTGCTTCTTTGTCCACAACATATTCTGTTTTTACATCTGATCACTGATGTGTGTCAGATTGTCACAATTCTTTTGTTCTCATGGTCAGACTGTGGAACAGTGACTCTGCTGTCAACAACCCATACTCACAATTATAACAGCACACCTCATTACTTATTAAGAAGAATCAGTATGTATTAAAGTTTTTCTGATTCATTAAAACACAATTGAAAAACATGCATTCAGCTGTCATGTCAGGTCGGTGGGGGAAAACTTTATCCACACACCCCAGTTATTAATTAAAGGGTAAAGCAGAAAGAAACATTTCCCTTCAGAGACGTGAGTGAATCACACTGACCATTTATTAATTTTGACGGTGAACAGACTTCATGCTTCAAGGTGTATGAACTGTTTCATAAAGAATAGTTTAGCTGAAGAAAATTGGACAAAGCTTTTTTCAGGTCTCGCTCTCATACACAAACAAATACACACACACACACACACACACACACACACACACACACACACAAAACACACACACACACACACACATACACACACACACACACACACACACACACACACACTTTATCTTGTGGGTGCAGGATAACAGTTGACACCACATGATGTAACAGTGTGATATTATACAGTGCAACATAATAGATCAGACTGTAATACAACATGAATATATCAAATATTTAAAACCATTGAATACTTGAACAAACACCAATGTGATAAGAACTAACTAAAAATGACAGAAACCATTTTTGAGGAAAATGTATTTGAGGTGTACTAACATGGAGGAGGCAGCACATATTCCCCATACTTCAGCAATCCACCAGGTTGTCATAACAATCTACATCAAACATTGATAGTGAGTTATATAATATTCATTGACAGGCATAAAATCACCAGACGCAACAAGATCATATCTTACAGCGCATTGCCATTGAATTAAATTTCAAAATAAAGTTGGATCCTATTTTAATTAACATATTAAAATTCAAACTCCTACGTTTTTGCAGTACCTCCTGAACCTTCCACTCAGCGGTTTTCCTGGATTTTCATTAAGTCCCCACACATAAGGTCGTAGATCACTACCCTAGAGCAGAGTATGCATTTCATGTTATCATCAATAAACACATTTTTATATTGTGCATTGCAATTTAAACTGCATGTGGAAAACCCTGCATTTTCATATATATGAAAAGTAACATCTGAGGTTCAGGCTAAGACGGAGTGAAAAACTCATTTAAATAAAAACAGCTGCATTTTTCTCAACTGTGAAGTGAAAACTTTTCTTTTTTTTCTAATTTAATTCTCCCCATGGACCAGTCGGTAGCTCCAGGCTCTTCAGGGACAAACAAAACAAATGACGGCAATTTACTGCTCACTGCATCTGAAGGAACAGTCACCCAGTTAGTCACTTTGTGAGTATATAAGCTGAAATAAAGGTTTTTATTTTTTAATGTGATGCGATGCTCCACTGCTCCTTAACAGTCCCTGATTATTGATTATTAACACACTGCAGCTTTAATGCCGGAGACAGATTACAGATGGAGTTTTAGACGTACAGATTGTTGGCTGTAATATTTATCACTGTTGTATTTCCTGTTATGAAAGACATCCATCTCCGTGGTGTAAATCTGAGCCGTGTTTATTTCTGGATGAATAATGGATGCCTGGAGGAAACAGACAAGCCTTTGAGTTATGAATGCAAATTCCCTAATTTTATCAGGGACTCATATTACTGTATTCGATCATAACACAGTCGCTTTGATGGGCAGAGTGCGTCAAAAGTGTCCAAATCTGTGTGTGCTGTTGAAGCTTCATATACCCACAGCCTCAGCCTACACAAGGTGTGAGTGTTTTTGAGCCCACTCAGCGTGGTGAACAGGTCAGTCTGTGGAATGGCATTCTCTTATATTCAATAGAGGAGACACATCACCAGTGTCAAGGCCTTCGCATATCTATGACAACGCAAATAAAAGGCAAGAAACGACTAATTGGTTAGAGATGAATTTACACACCACTGATGATTCACATTAAGCCTGACCTCGAGTGGGCGAAGGCCTCCAAACTGCAGCAAAAACCACAACGATTTTTTAAAAGCTCATTTCATCTGGTATCAGTTTTGTCATTCATCATCATGAATATTGCTATTATTATATATTTTTTGGCCTCAACTGGCATCGTCTTTGTCGGCCAAACTTTAGTGAATTTCCCTTTGAAATGTGCAGAAAAAGCTAATGTAGAGGACCGTGGAAGTAGAACATTTCAGTCTAGTTTACTTCTAACTGTTGGAGGTTTGTGCAATTCAGGTACCTCTGCAATACGCGTGACTGACACAGAAGACACAGAATAACAAATTGAGCCTACAATATATTATATGGGCAACTGTGACATTTTGTTATTCTGAGTCCTTGAGTCGCAGCTGCCGGTCGAGGCAATCTACTGGACCAATTTCAATAATGTTTCTAAGTACCATTAACTTACACAGTTTAAATTCTTAGAATTATAGAATTCTATAATTATTTTCCTATTATTCCTATTCATTGGATGTTTAAAAACAATATTTGTTACCTGATACATACATACATTTGTTTTTGACGCTGATTATTAGTAGAGTGTGGATGAAAAAACATTAACTGTAGGGTGTAGTATCATATTCTTACACAGTATATACATACAGAATATAGACAGTATATACTCATAGAATAATAGAGATACACTGCTCCTGGCTCAGCATTTCTTCATGTCTGACATTTAATCTGCACTGAAGCGTCACACAAACACAGAGCTCTTTTACAAACCACTGTCCTGATCTGCTTCAACAGCATCTTCATCACAGCGTCTCCTCCGGTTGAGTTCCCATGTGATGCAACAAATGGACGAGGCCTCGGCCCACTGACCTGTGTGTAACTGCCTTTTATTCATGTCCGCTCACATGTAGGCTGATGGGAAGGTACAGTAATGAGTCTTAGTTTTGTCCGGCAGTGACCGCTAACCCCCCTCCCCCTCCTGCTGTTAAGGAGTTGTGTGTGTGGTGAAATAATGAGTTAAAGTTTACCTTTGCTCGAGCACCTGCTGGGCTCAGATGACCCTGCAGTGTGCATGAGTGAACGCAGACACGCACACAGACACACACAGTTGTGATGGGGGTGACTCACATGAGTGGATGCCATGATGAGGCGCAGAGGGGTCAGTGTTGGAGCTGTGATTCATTCATGAATTAATTTATCACGTTTATGTGTTAAGACATTCCAACAGTTACCAATGCTCCGCTGAGCAGCCCCCGCTCACTCCCTTCATTACACTTCAGCTAATTTGACCCTGCGTGAATTTTTCAGATGAATAATTTTAACTTTTAAAAAAGTCCTCCTAATTAAATGAATAATTTAGCAAAATGTTTGTAATATCCCACTGACACAACAATGTTATTTGATGGGCAGGATGTCAGTGAAGGGTAATTAAGGCAGGTATTGTATTGACTGACTGATTTATTTCATGTATTTGCCTTATTAAAGTACCTTGGGCTTAATGTCAATAGCCCCCGTTTCTGATGAGTTTCTTTGCGTCGCCATTACTGTGTAAAGGCCAGCTAGCAGCTGCTCATCTTAACAAAAAATAAACTAGAAACAGCGGAAGGACCTGTAGGCCTGATTCTCTAACTGCTTTCTTCTGCTCTTGGGTTTGACAGCTTTAAAATAAATGCAATCAACAAATATTTGACATAAAAAAACTAATTCCATAGCGGTAAGAGGTGAGAGCAGCTGTGTCCAAACTCAAGGGTCAGCGGAGATCAGGCTCTGAGCTCTGACGTCTTTGAAAGAGTCTGGGGTCACACGTCACCACTTTATTAGGTCCACCTGCAGTATATAAAACAGATGTGCCACACACACCCGCAGCATTTAGGAAGATGATAATCTGCAGCATCTGCTGATGGCGTCAGGGCTGCGTTTATTCAACTGTATGTTTATTACAACTCAGACTTCAAGCTCAACACAACTGCAACGACAGCATAGATTTAAGCCACAAGCAGGAAAAACCAGAGCCGAGCAGCTTGGGAGCATTTGCACAGCACATGCATGAACTGCCACGTTGGTGGAAAGTGGGATGTACACACCAGGGAGGTCACATGTGGGACATTGATTTCCTCAGAGAACGGGACTTACTGAATGTCCTTTTCAACTCTAAACAATATCACAATGATGTTGATAAATTCTTAATAAACATGACTCTGATGGAGCCAGGTTTATTGTCATGCAAAATGGACTTCTACTGACCACAGGTTGCATTGAACCAAAGTTTGTCAACAGTTTAAAACATTCAGGTACACGGGATATAATTAATCTTTTATTTTTGACTGTAAAATGTGCACAAATTTGGAATTTGAGTATAAACCACTACTATATAAATCAATTATTACCAAATCCATGCAACTGATTATGAGATATTAACTTTTGTATTTGTGGTTTCCCTTAGCGGCCTCACCCCACTCAAAATATGGTTAGTTCTGGTTTTATAAAAAAATCGAGTTGGAATCACCTTGGTGAGATAACGTTATTGTGAAGCGGACTCTCCACAATCAGCCTGGGCTTTGCCTGAGGGACTGCAGAGGGTGAAGGGCAATTGTTATTGCCTCAGTGAAGCTTCACAAATGCACTGCAGTTCCACTGCTTCAGGTCCTTAGACTCTGTCGAGGAGGCAGAGTATCAATGAGGAAAAATATCAAATCTCCTCTGTGTAGTTAAAACACATGAACAGATCTATTATTCACACGCTGATCATTAAGTGTCTCAGCACCATGGTGAATCTCCATGCATGTAAAGCCATGCCTTTAGCTTTCTCAGAGTGTGTGGATGTGCGTGGTACAGTTGCAAAAATGATTTTAATGAACTCTCTCTGAAAGCTGTGCTGCTCGCCTTAAGGAGCTGCTCACCAACTTCAACTAAGTTCATTAGTGGGACTATCAGACCTCCTGTGGGACCAGATTCTGCTGTTTCAGAGGCTTTTTCAGAACAACGATCTTTAATTCAAGTGGTTTGTGAGGTTTCTGGTATGACTAATGTAATTCCTTGACTAAAAGTAGAGCCATACTCAACTAAATGCAGGAACTCTACAGTAAGAAGCGGTGCATCTTCCAATCCTGCGATAACGATTAAAACCTTGTTAAGATAAATGAATGGATTCATTCAGTCAACAGAAACACGCAATGCAATTACTTTGAAACAGGTATTTGTGTAATATGTCTATTTTACTGTGAACTGTGTGCAGAGAAAACCGTCTGTAATAAAAAGTTTTAATATATGTATTTTTAATGAATAATCAATAAACCGGACATGTGGTCGCTTTCTCTTTGAAAAACAGTTAAGTCACCAAAGCGCAATGAATCCTGGGATAGGTTGGCCTAAAGTAAGTTCAGATTGGATGAATGGACGCATTTGATGGACCGATTTGTTGGAGGGTTAGGGTTAGGGCTGGGGCTGCTTTGATGGCACTGGGACACAGCTTATGAGAAATGATTCCCAATGTAGATATGAAAGCCTCATTCAGAGTTAATGAACACTATATGATTGTTATGTCAGATAAAGTAATCCCATTATAATTATGCGTGCTGTATTCAGTTACTGCCAATCAATCCCCCTACATCCCACACCCTTTTAATATCAATAATCAATCTCATCATCAGAATAATGTATAGTCCCATTTTAGGGTTGTGGAAAATGTTTTTTGAGAATAACAGTGTCTCAGTGTAATTTCTGATGGAAACATGAATGTTTGAAGCAAACTTTGCACCAGTTGGTCCAGTAGCCGTCTGGACCTCAGAGTGTGATTCACAGGATGCAGTGCTCATTGTGTGATCGGCCTCTGGAGAGCGATAACCTGTGGGACTGTAATATCCACCCAGGCTCCACCAAATGATGACGGATGTGTGGCAGTCTACACCCTGATGGAATTTTCCCGTCAGCTTCTCACATGATGCAGCAGCCTCCACTTCAGGAAAACATCAAGAGCAACATATAAACTGATAATCAGCAACTTATCTCACCGGCCGCCACAGTTCATTTCAGGTTGTCTTACATGGTATCCACTGCTGCCCGACTCCATTTACGTTATTTTTCACTAACAGATCTCGGTGCTGTCCCCCAGAGGACACGAGCATCATAAAGAGGAGTAATTGGATTACAGAGATTTTTTTAGCTGGATCCAGTCAAAAACAAGAGGCGTCAGGGGAGAGGGATGTAGGAGAGAGACGCTACAAACATGAGGGATGGAGTAGATGTGGGAGTGCAAGACAAAAGAGGGATGAAGCGTCAGAGAGATAGAAGGACTGAAAGAGAAGGAGAACTGAGGCAAATGGAGAGAGTGGGTGGACAGGTAAATATCGAGATGAATATGAGGAGAGGGCAGTAATGAGAGAGAAGGTGGAGTTAGAGTAAGGAGGAGGAAAATACTCTTTACATGGCTGCGGTGCATCATTCAAACTGATGTGAGAGAGACACAGAGACATGCAGAGGTTGGTGTTGGAGGTTTGTTATGCACTGAAGAAAAGAGGACTCTATGAGTGCATAAATATTTCAGTCTTCTAGGTCAAAGATCGATCAGAAAGAAAATACATTTCTCAGTGGGTAAAGGCTTCGTGGCCTTTACTGGGCAGCAGTGTAAAAGCATCAGAAGCTAGAAAAGCACTCAACAGTCCTCTTAAATTCAATTAAGCTGCACCAACTTTCACTCAGTCATAGAGAGCGGTTATATGTTAATATGACGTTTTTTTCTGTCATCAGTATCAATGAATTATTCCCTGGGAAATATGTGAAAATGTCAATAAACAATCTTGTAATTTTCCAGGATCCAAACCGAGTTTTAACGTTCTCTCTTGGTCCATGCCTCGTCCTTCCACCAAGTGTCCTGGAAATCTGTCCTGGAAATCCTGCTAGCTAACAACCAACCAACCGATAAACTGTCAAATGGACAGGGGAGAAAACACAATCTCCTACATCTGGAAAGTAAGTTCAAGAGGAACATGAATGAAAGACAATATTTGACACAGATAACACAAACATAAACTTCAGTATCACACACTGCGGTTACATGTGTCCGATTGAAACCCGATTTCTGGCGTTGTCGGGTTTCAATCGAAGATCCATGTCATGTAACTCCACAAATCTAGATTTCTTGTGTCCGACTGAAGTCGGATAACCACCCCCAGATAAGTAGATCGGATCTGGCTGTTTATCGGACAACGCGCGCATGTAACTTTGGAAGCTAGACAACAACTGGAGAAGACGTCTTTGCGCATGCTTGAGATCCTGCCCCCCCTCCTCCCTCCCTGGCCGTGACCCGGAAGTCGACACGTAGATAAAATGTCGCTGCCCGGTGCCGGCCGGCACTCGCCATTACCATTCTAATCAAATGCGCCGTTCACATTCGCAGTACTCCTAGAACATGCACAACATCATGTAGAGGGACGTAGCTTCACCTTGCTCTCCGTTCGTCATCTTTCTTGCATGCTGAGTTGAAGGCTGTTGTTGTTTTTGTGTTGCTAGTGGTGACGAGGTCAAGCGGAAATGGCAGGATCACCACTAGCTGTAATGAAAACAGCGCCACCTATCGTAGCGGGGTATGAAATGCTTTCGGACAAGAGTCGGATTTCTTAGTGCCATGTACCCTGAGATAGAGCAGTTAACCCATAGAGAGAAACCCGATTTCGGCCGAAATCGGGTTTCTGCCATCATGTAAACGTAGTGATAGATCTGAAAATTAACATTTGAGAAGCTTCCTTTCCATTTACAGATTGTCTGAAATTTTTGAATCAAGTTCGTGAGTTTTCAGACTTCTTCTTTTGTCTCTGATCCACAAGCATGTGCTGCATTTGAGTCCCCACCTCATTTTCAATGCCTTTCTTAAAAGTGAAGGCAGTGGAAAAGGCAGCTGTCAGTCAAAATAGATTACAACAGGGGCTCAAAAACATGAAGTTGACAAGGGCCTTTTTGTCTTTTAGCTCTGCATTTGCATGAGACCAGTAAAAGATAATGGGAGTCTTATGTTTAGTCTCTACTGTGGATCAGGGCTTCTCCATCTGTTACCCTTCCCAGCCTTGTTGTAGGCAGGTCTTTCAATTTCCTGTCAGACCTGTCGAATGCTTTATCTTCTCTTCCGGTCTCACCTGAGGGTTTGATTTTCCCTCGGTCGATTCTATGTTTTTTTATTACTCTTCTGACCAGACTGTATTTCAAGTGTCAGTTATATTTGCATTCCTATTAAACTGCTGAGCACATGGGGAAAGGAAGGAAAGCGATAAACTGAAGATGCAGATTCAACCACAGCACGCATCATCAGCCTTGTATGAGAAAAAGCTGTATCAGCAGTTTCAGGGAAACGGATGCATGTTGAGCGACTGTTCATCATGCTCACAAAGAAAAAAATCCAAACGCATCAATGTTGAGGTTGACAGGCTTGATAGATATCGCTGAACAGTCGGAATAAAAATGCATGAATTTCAGACCATGGCAGTCATACATTATTAATACAACTTCCCACCATCAGTATATCACTGATCACCAATGTGTGACTTTTCTCATATGGTGGAATGTATAGGATGGAAATACACAATAAAAAATATGTATACCTGCCTGCACTGTACAATAGCAAGACACATTCATAGACAGTGTAACTGTGTCTCAATCCAGGGGCAGCATCCATACAGGCTGCACTGAAATTAGACAATCTAAAGGAATTTACTACTTGCATCAACAGATTGTCAAACTCTAATGGTTGCATATTTAGTTAATTCAATAATAATTATTTCCATGTGCCTGTGATTAACTCTCTACCTGTGTTGTAGCTGAGCGTAATATCATCTGTTTGTCTGTGGATAGGAACAGGTGCCATCTTTCATCCCACGTTTCCAGCTGTGGTTATTTACCATGGACTCGGAATGTCAGTACCTTCCTCTCCTCTTGCTTGCTCTGAGCGATTGTGGTCATCTCCCTGCCGTCCAGACCGCACTCTTCTCACACAAGATTTTCGGAGACTTCAGCAAAACCAAATAAAAATGCTGGATTTGATTTGAAAGAGCTGCTGTTGCAGATCCAGTGTGTTGACTCAGAACAATGAACCGTACACCTCAGCTGCTCCAAGCCAGCTCTGAAAGCCAGTGAGAGATTTTGTATAACAGGCTCCTGGCGGTTCCCTGTTTCTGTGCTTCTGCGTTAATGGCTTTAGATTTAATTATCGATTTTTCTCTGTGGATACGTCGATTTCCTCATCCTCTAACAAACAATAAGTCATTCAGGAGTTTAATGATCCAACACACACACAGAGAAGCTGGTCTGGTTGTATAGGCTGTTTAAATGGTTATATATGCACCTCACACACAGAATAAAGAATCAAAGTTAATTAACACATCAGAGCTTCAAAAGATATAGATGCTCATTTCTTAACCTCGCTTCACAACTCAACAACACACACTGACACACACACACACACACACATGATGCAGCTCCTGGAGACAGAACGTGACACCGTAAATCTGATTTGTATCAAACTCAGAGGAATCAGTGGGAAAAGATAAGTTTGTTCATCCTTGGCCAGCCCTTCCATTCATCATCCAGATGGTGCATCCACATCCAGATTAAAACACTGTGCCGAGTACAGCACCTTTATGTGCCAGGTTTAATAAAAGTAACTGCAAAACTCGTTTGGCATAAAGAAATATGGAAACCATCAGGAAAATGATCTGATGTGATCTGAGTTAGTCATATTATCTGTTTTTTGTTGTTGTTTTTCAAAGTCAGCTATCTCAGTTATAACAGTATGCAGAGCATATAAGCATTATTCGTAATATTACGTGAAAGAAGTTGTAATATTTGGAAAAAAATATTTGAAAAAACCCTCATAATTCTAATTGAAAAAATACATAGCTTTACGAGAATAAGGTCATCATTTTAGGCTGTGTGTCATTTTACCGGGGGAACTTCAGAATCTAAACCTGTTTTTGTTTGTGTTAAAATAGGTCTTTAATCTGGCTATACATGACTTTATTATAACTTTCAACTTTCTTCTTGAAATATAATATATTTTTTTCTTCATAACAACTTTCTTCTGAAGTACGATTTCCTTCCAAAGAATGATTTTCTTTTCACGTACAGTGTTAATGCTCCAAACAGCATCATTGCAGCAGATGACTGAAGTCTACACAAGCAAAGATGACAGGCTGTTTTTGACTTCCCTGAAGAAGACTAGAGCGACTTGATATGTTAGACATGGAAATGGATATCGATCCTTTCACTAGACTCAGACAGCTCACGCTAATGCATTTCCTCTGGTGTTAGAATAACATTAATTTGAAGACAGCAATAACTGGAGACCTGTAAAAATCGATCCAGTCAACATCCTGCAATGTCCACGTTAGTCTGATTGAAGAGCCCTGTGATCTGTCTTGTAGCAGTAAGGTAACTCATGATTGAAACTGAATACTATTCAGACCATGTACAAAATACAACACAAGCACTAATTGTCCAATGCATCAGTAATGCAAAGATGCTTTTTCGGTCTTCTCAGCTGATGCACCCAAAACAAATGACAGTGTCCCCTAGTGGCTGGTGTATTTATGACAGTGTAGTGTCAAGTCCACGAGGAGGTTGAGGTGGACTTTTCAATTAAAGTCCTATCCGATATTCTCATTCTGTTATTGCAGAACAGTCCTTCTGTACAGAACACTAGCAGGGCTACTAGTCTGTCTTTGGCGGACTCAGACGGCTCCACAGTGAAGATAAGCTCCTGTCATGAATTGACTGTCATATTTTCTAAATTGCAGATATTCAGGAGGTAACATGTTTTTTAAAGGTTGGCAGAAAAGATTAGCTAGATGTTTTCTGTATTTATTAACAAAGATGGGAGGCAGAGTGAGGGCCGGAAGGAGAAAAGGTAATTTGAGTTCCAGAGCTGAGATGCGAACAATTAAATTGAGCTCGCCCCTGGCTACTGGAAATTATTTTCTTATCAAGTAAACTGCAGCAACAAATTAGTTTAGATGGAAATGTATAGTCAGCTGGAATAAGTTTTGTTGAAGCAATGAAGAAATGTTGTTGTTAAATATGTTGGTACTGAACATATCACTTCAGTAACAGCTGGCATTGCTGCAATATTTGCGTATTATTTCACTCACCACTGTTGCTCAGACACCAACAACATTTTGATAATAGTCCTGATTTTTAATCTTATTTTAATATGTGGACTGAATTCTCTCAGAGAATGATGATGAGACGGCCAATGGTGTCTAATGACACCAGCACGATACTGTGAGAGGCTGCCTGAGGTTACCCACAAATGTTTTTTAAGATTAACATCACAGGGTCAAATTCAGTGTGAGGCTTCACAGAAACTTATTCCAACATGTCAATTGGCTTAGCCGCCCTCATCACACTTCAGCCCTTACTCCCTGATGAAAGGTCTGGAGCTTATTGCTTTCGGTTTCAATGGGCAGAGCTTTACAGTGATAATAACAAGCTCTCTTCACATATCACCGTCTTGTACTTCTGATTGGAAATTGAAATTTTGCCATTGAGGACCAAGCCCTACCCTTTGCTGATTCTCTCTTTCATTGGCAGCTAATTCCAACACGCTGGCTGATATGAAGGAAAGAACAGTTTGATTTGCAAAAGGCAAACAGATGAAAACACACAAAGATCAGGAGCTAATTAGTAGTTTGAAGCGTTGTCCTTCCTTTTTTATTCCCCACAGGAATTCAATGCCTGGTACGACTAAAGTACACTGTTCAGCGGAATTAAGGTCAAGTATCACTTTTAACTACCCAGTTGTTTCTTTGTGGTGATACAGCGGTGATGTGTCGCCTCACAGCAAGAAGGTTTGTGGTTTGAATCCTTCTGTGTGGAGTTTGTATGTTCTCCCTGTGTCTGCATGAGTTTTCTCCATGTACTCAGACTTCGTCCCACTGTTGTAGACACAAACAGATTGTAGTTAGTTTAACTACAGATTCTCAAATTAAGTGTACGAATGGCCTGCAGGGAAGGTACTGTCACTGGGTGCTCTACAGGTAGGGTACATCTTGAGCCATGTACATATTATAGATTGCATAGGAAAATGCTGCACATCTGGAGCCAGAGCCAGCTGTCAATTGTGATGTTTCACACAAACATTAATATAATGAGAACTGCCTTCAATGACAAAAACAGTAGGAGTGTGTCATTAATGAACAGACGGACAAAGACGCTTGGCTCACTAATTTGTAAGTGTGATGTGTCAGGATTGTGTTGTATTGTTGTTTGGTTGTGTCTCCTCCCCCCTTTCTCTATGCGCCTGGGTAGGGTGTTGTGGTAGGAGGCGTGGCTGGCTCCGGCTGATGCAGACGAGGCACACCTGCACTCAATCTAACCCAATCATCGCCTCCATATATACCTGGTCTCCTCAACACTTTGGCGCCAGATTATTCCGTCTTCGATGGTATTTAGTAGATAGCTTAGTCTCGCCATGTTCTTGCCTCCCTGATTTCCGCTAACCTTTGTGTTCTCTTCAACCCAGAACTCTGTTGTGCTTCACCACCTGGATCTGCCACTCGCCGTGTACTCTGTCTACTACGTGCTTGCTGCCTGCTACCTGCTACCTGCTGGAAACCTGCACGCTACCTACTTGCTACCTGCCTGCAACCTGCCTGCTACCTGCCAGCTGCCTGCCGCTCCTGTCTGCCAATAAACACCGTTACCTCCATACTATCCACTCTCCGTGTCTGCTTTGGGGTCCAACCTGTACTAAACCTTAACCTTAACACTCAATTGATTTCCGCATCCTGGCTATCGAGAGCGGGTGGGACGAGAGAGCGCTTCAGGGGGTGTTTCTCCGGAGTTTGAGGGACGAGCTGAGGGACGAGTTAGCAGCTAGGGATGAAACCGCCTCCTCAGATGAGTTAATCTCGTTATCCATTCGATTGGATTGTCGGCTGCGCGAGCGGCGGAAGGAGAGGTCCGGGAGGGGGAGTCACATCCCTTCCGTGATGCGGACACCGGGTCCTCTTCAGCGGGGGTTTCCGCCATCTCCACGACCATCATCCGGCTCCGACGTCATTCCTCCTCGGACCGCAGCTTCTCCTTCCTGCTTCGAGGAGCCGATGCAGCTGGGAAGTACGAGACTTACTCCGCGGGAGCGTCAACGGCGCCAGCTGCAGGGTCTGTGCCACTACTGCGGGCAGGATGGACATCTGCGGGTGCACTGCCCGCTCCGGCCAAAAGAGGGGGCTCATCAACCACTGGAGGAGCGTTGGTGAGCCAGTCCTCTGTCTGCTCGTCTCCTCCTCGCTTGATGATCAAAGGTACAATTTCGTGGGACCTGATCTCCCGCCCTCTGTCTATCCTAGTGGATTCAGGGGCGGATGATAACTTTATTGATTCCAGTTTGGCTACCCAGGTACGCATTCCTTGTCAGCTCCTTCCTCACCCGAAGGAGGTTTTTGCTTTAGATGGCAGACTCCTAGCTCAGGTCACCCATCGCACTGTGCCCATTAGTCTTTTGTTATCCGGTAATCATCATGAAACTATTTCCTTTTTTTTGATTCCATCTCCGGCCTCCCCAGTAGTTTTGGGGTTGCCATGGTTAAAACTTCATAACCCGCAGATCGACTGGGTCACCGTTTCTATCCAGAATTGGAGTCTATTTTGCCACTCGCATTGTTTACATTCTGCCATTCCATCCACATTATCTAAGTCACCTTCTCCTCCCAAACCAGTGGACCTTAGTTCCATCCCTCCTGCTTATCATCACCTCCAGGAGGTATTCAGTAAGGACCGGGCTTTATCTCTCCCTCCTCACAGACCATACGACTGTGGGATTGATCTTCTTCCTAACGTTTCATATCCCTCCAGCAAACTATATAACCTTTCCAAGCCGGAACGAGTCGCCATGGAGGTGTACATCACTGACTCGTTGGCCACTGGACTCATTCGTCCCTCTTCTTCGCCATTGGGGGCGGGCTTCTTTTTTGTTGAAAAGAAGGACAAGTCGCTTCGGCCCTGCATCGACTTCAGGGGACTGAATGACATTACAGTTAAAAACAAATACCCCCTCCCTCTCATTGACTCCGCTTTCGGCCCCTTGCATGAAGCAACTATTTTTACTAAATTGGACTTAAGGAACGCTTACCATTTAGTGAGAATAAGGGAGGGGGACGAGTGGAAGACGGGTTTCAACACGCCACTGGGACATTTTGAATATCTTGTCATGCCCTTTGGTCTCACCAATGCCCCTGCTGTCTTCCAAAATCTAATCAATGATGTGTTAAGGGACATGTTGAACTGTTTTGTGTTTGTTTATCTAGATGACATTTTGATTTTTTCCCGCAACCTCCAGGAGCATGTTCAGCATGTGAGTTTAGTGTTAAAGAGACTCCTGGAGAATAGACTGTATGTGAAAGCGGAGAAATGTGAGTTCCATGTGGGTTCTGTTTGTTTCTTGGGGTTTATTGTGGAGAAGGGTCAAATCAAGACCGACCCTGCCAAGGTTAAGGCAGTGGCCGAGTGGCCCACTCCTACATCAAGGAAGCAACTGCAGAGGTTTCTTGGGTTTGCCAATTTTTACCGCAGATTTATCCGGAACTATAGCAGAGTTGCCACACCCCTAACCCAACTCACGTCTGTGAAAGTGCCGTTTGTGTGGTCTCCGGCAGCCGAAGGTTCTTTTTCTAGACTAAAATGTTTGTTCTCTTCGGCACCTGTGTTAACCCATCCTGACCCTTCCTTACAGTTTATTGTGGAGGTGGATGCCTCCGACTCCGGGGTTGGAGCCATCCTCTCGCAACGCATCACATCGGACTGTAAGCAGCACCCCTGTGCTTTTTTCTCCCGGCAGCTCTCTCCTGCGGAGAGAAATTACGACGTGGGTAACCGGGAGCTGCTGGCAGTCGTGCTGGCTCTGCAGGAAAGGAGGCACTGGCTTGAGGGTTCCACTCACCCGTTCATCGTTTGGTCTGATCACAAGAACCTTTCTTACCTCCGTTCTGCCCGCAGGCTCAATTCACGCCAGGCTCGGTGGGCGTTGTTCCTGGGGCGGTTTCAGTTCACACTCACGTTCCGACCGGGGTCGAAGAACGTTAAACCGGATGCGCTTTCTCGTCAGTTTGCGGCCCCTGGGGAGGAGTCTTCGGGAAGCACCATTCTGAGATCGAGGGTGTGGTCCAGGGGGCCCTGAGGGACCAGCCCGTCCCACAAGGTTGTCCTGCTGACAGGCTGTTTGTTCCCGAGGCTGTCAGGTCTCCAGTTCTGCAGTGGGGACACTCATCCCGGATTGCCTGTCATCCTGGTGCCCGTCGGACCCTGGCTCTGCTGCAACAACGTTTCTGGTGGCCCTCCATGGCGGCGGATACCAGAGAATTCGTTGCTGCCTGTTCTGTCTGCGCCCGAGGCAAGGCTTCTCATCAGGCCCCTGCGGGACTGCTGCGCCCCTTACCCATCCCTCACCGCCCCTGGTCGCACATTGCGGTGGACTTCATCACGGGTCTTCCTCCCTCTGAAAGCAATACTGTTGTCCTTACCATCGTTGACCGCTTCTCTAAAGCGGCACACTTCATCCCGCTATCCAAACTTCCATCCGCCCTGGAGACAGCAAACCTGCTGGTCGTGCACGTTTTCCGGCTGCATGGGATCCCGGTGGACATCGTCTCAGACAGGGGTCCGCAGTTCTCCGCCAGGACATGGAAGGCGTTCTGCCTAGCGTTGGGGGCGTCGGCCAGTCTCTCTTCGGGATATCATCCTCAGACCAACGGCCAGACAGAACGGGCTAACCAGGATCTGGGAGCGGCTCTTCGTTGCGTGTCTGCTCATCACCCGGCGTCCTGGGCCACACACCTCCCCTGGATCGAATACGCCCACAACTCCCTGGTCTGCTCCGCCACTGGTATGTCGCCCTTCATGGTTACTAATGGTTTCCAACCTCCGCTCTTCCCTTCCCAGGAGACTGACGTGGCTGTGCCATCCGTGCAGGAACACCTTCGACGGATTCGTCGGATCTGGCGAGAGGCCCGGGCAGCTCTCGTCTGCACGGTTGCCCGCAATCAGCGGGTGGCCGACCACCACCGTACCCCAGCTCCCGACTACCAGCCTGGACAGAAGGTCTGGTTGTCATCCCGGGACCTGCCTCTCCAGACTGAATCCAGGAAGCTGACCCCGAGGTTTATTGATCCATTTGAGGTAGATCGGATCATCAACCCATGTGCGGTAAGACTGAAGCTTCCCTTGTCACTCAAGATTCATCCTACGTTCCACGTGTCCCTCCTCAAGCCAGTGTCCACCAGCCCCCTAAGCCCTCCTGCCGAGCCTCCCCCACCCACCCTGAACATTGATGGCCACCCTGCTTACACGGTTAACAGAGTGTTGGACGTACGACGGCGAGGCTGTGGCTTCCAATATCTTGTGGACTGGGAGGGTTACGGGCCGGAGGAGAGACAGTGGGTTTCCCGTGCCCTCATCTTGGACAGATCCATTTTGGACGATTTTTACGCTCTTTACCCGGACAGGCCGGGTCGGCCGCCAGGTGGCGTCCCTTGAGGGGGGGGTACTGTCAGGATTGTGTTGTATTGTTGTTTGGTTGTGTCTCCTCCCCCCTTTCTGTATGCGCCTGGGTAGGGTGTTGTGGTAGGAGGCGTGGCTGGCTCCGGCTGATGCAGACGAGGCACACCTGCACTCAATCTAACCCAATCATCGCCTCCATATATACCTGGTCTCCTCAACACTTTGGCACCAGATTATTCCGTCTTCGATGGTATTTAGTAGATAGCTTAGTCTCGCCATGTTCTTGCCTCCCTGATTTCCGCTAACCTTTGTGTTCTCTTCAACCCAGAACTCTGTTGTGCTTCACCACCTGGATCTGCGACTCGCCGTGTACTCTGTCTACTACGTGCTTGCTGCCTGCTACCTGCTGGAAACCTGCACGCTACCTACTTGCTACCTGCCTGCAACCTGCCTGCTACCTGCCAGCTGCCTGCCGCTCCTGTCTGCCAATAAACACCGTTACCTCCATACTATCCACTCTCCGTGTCTGCTTTGGGGTCCAACCTGTACTAAACCTTAACATGATGTTTTGTCCAATTCGTCCCATTCTGTTATTCGTGGTTTGACACTCATTAATAAAAAAAAATATTAAAAGGGGTGAAAACTGACAAAGCTTGTGAGTTTGACAGTTTTTTGGTTGACAACTTTGGTCCAGTCTGAAATACCTCAGCACCGTTTGGATGGATTGACACAATATTCAGAAAGTTTTCCTCAGGCGCTGTGATAAGGTTGACATTTTTTATGTTTTTGATGAAATGTCTGTGTGTGTGTGTGTCTGTGTGTGAGTTGAGAGCGAACAGGTGTTTCCCTTTCTGCAGCTTTTGTCCACTGACCTTTCCTCTTGAGAAAATGACTCCCCCCCCCCCCCCCACACACACACACACACAAAGCCAGATTGTGTCCAGATATATTTTCTCATTATATTTAGCAGGCTGACTCATGGTGTCCTCCATTGTTTTAGGTGAACGCTCTCATTCAGATTTGTCCATGAGATTTGATAAAGCGTGATAAAGTCTGTTGTCTTGTGCTATTTTAACTTTCAGAATTAACATCCTGTGGGAGTATTCTTTGTAAAGCTCGGAACAGACTGATTCTATCAGTCGCCCACTGCGCTAATTGACAAAGCTTATTGACTCATCAGGGTGTTCATCACTCAACAAGAATGATTTTTTCATCAAAGGCAATCAGCCAAACAATAGACCTGAGTAAAGAGTAAATAGGTTCTTGTGCACCATGCTAGTGAATTACCACTTGTACAATCTTTAAGTAGCACTTCCCACCTTGTTCGTATCTATTAGGAGCTCCTCTCTTTGTCGTCTCCCTGCCGACACAGATACAGCGGAAGTTTCTAATAGACAGTGACTCATGGCAGACACGTGCAGTGCAGCAGTCTTTGTGAAGTCTGGTAATGGATTTTGAGCCTGTCCACGACTTCCCGACGAGCTGCCCAGTCCAGTGGAGAGAGGAAGGGAAGACGAGTGCGAGCGGCGGGAGGCTAATATTAAAGGAAACAGGAACACATGTAAGTGAAGCTCCAGGTGTTGCTGACACGTTAATGCTTCAGTTTAGTCCGAGCACAGTTCACAGACCGAACCACGTCCTCTATATGAAGGAAGAGGAAGCTTTTTAACTGGTGCTAAGTCATTTATGAGCAGTGTCGCAGAGGTTATGTTGGGGTCCATCATCCGCTGCGTCCCGTGTGACTGAGCAGATGAGTGATCGTCAGCAGAACTGTCACTGTCCTGGACGGCATAATACCAAGGTTTATATGGCTGTTTCTAATATTAACATACACAGGTCAGAGTATTAGGAACACCTCTGAATATAATGAATATCGAGGACATGACGTCGCCCACAAAGTGAAGCCATGGTTTCTGTCATTTTAGGTCGTTCTTATCAACCTGCTCAAAAGTTTGGTTTTAATTATTTATGTAATGCTGTAAAAACAGGGTGAACATTATGATTGACAGCTGAGACAGACCTACAATTGGACATGTGTATCAGTGGTGACCCAGAAACTGCAGGTCGGACTCTGGTGAATCAGACCCTGGCAACCTTATCCAGGATATTCTGCCAACAGAAGGAAATGGTGTCTTTATATACAGTCTATGCACCAAACGAATACCTGTATAATAGCAGTTTCTATTTATAGTAAATCAGTATATAAGATACTACAGCAACCATCAGTGAATAGCCCAAAAAACTTTTCCTCTGTATTTTCTCGGGAAGAGGTGCATGTGTGAATGCAAATGTCGGAGTGAAACCCTAGGTATTTTCTGCAGATTTCATCTGCCTGGCCTCCTGGTATAACATCATTTGAGTTGATGTGTTGAACACAGCAGGGGATCCCCCCGCTGGAGTCAGATGTCAAGAGAGTTCGTGGTGATAAGAGCTGACGATGGTGTCGAGCTGATGTAAAGAAAATCGCTTGATTTCGTTTTAATACGTGACTTCCTCTGTCTGCTGCACCCAGCTGCTCCACCTGTCACCTGAATAATGCAGAGGACATGATGCCGCTGTGGACGCGTCTGTGCAGAGAACCTCCCGCTGGGTTGTGCATGTGTGAAAAAACAACTACTGATTTCACCCGTAGGTCATGTCTGAAAACGGCTTAATTATTAAGGATGTGGTAATGAAGACCCTTAGAGGGTGCTTTGTTGAGCAGAGGATATTTGTTTACATACAATTACATTGTGGTGGAAAACAGGAAGCTTGGTCTAATAAAGCCTTGAGTACTGTCAGGCTTCTGCCAAATGATTTCTAATAAGGAGACAAACAGGCAGCTGCCTCAGACTGGCTTCATGTCTTTGTGTTACTGTGTGTGAGCATATGCACAGTGACGTTGTGGACAATTTAAAACCAAGAACACTTGCCATCATCATCACAAGCTTGTTCAAATAGTTTTGTAGTTATTACATCTTTATACAAACTTATTTTCCATTTGAGGGAGACAACGGTGGAAGCATCACTACAACTCAGCAGGAACCGAGCGAGGCCTGTGCTGAACAGTGACCTCCGACCCTGGACAATTCAATTAAGCACAAGAAGAATTTTAACCCAATATTTTTAATCACAGACAAATATTCGAACTCACCGACAACACTGTCACATTGTGGTCAAATCAGGCATCTTTAGGAGACTGATATCTACGAATGTGTGCAATTTTGTATTGTATTGTATTTAAATGTGGTTAAGTAACAGTGTTTTATACACTCAGCGTTATTTTAGTTGGCAATGCGGTGTCGTGAATAGAAAAACCCTGCAGAGATCCCACTCGCACAAACACGAGGGTAAGAATTTACTCTGTATTCAGTTTGAATGTACCCTTATCTTCACAGTTTATGTACTATTAAAATATAAGAGGCAGTATGTGTTAGGCAGTAAGTATTACACGTAAAGTGCAATTCAGTTGTTATTGTAATTCAGAGTTGGTATTATTGAACTCTTACAGGGACTATTTCTCTTCGCGGGTGAAGAACCACAAACATGTCATCAGACTACAGTTGCTTTTAAAACCAGACATTACCACTGATACAGCCCAACTCATCGTAAAGGAGCGGTTCACTGTTTATTTGGCTCTGGTTTTACTAGGTTACAAACCTCCACAACAACAAAAGCTCCTGTTCTCAGTATCTATGTGGTAACAACACGATTAGAGCTAATGAACCAGCTGGAATCATGTGAGGGAGCTCTGTTTTCCTTGTTCCTCACATTCCACTGACACTGTTTGAATGCCCCAAAAGTCCAGCCTTAATTAATGAGTGGAAAAAAGAAGTGCTCAAAACAAATGAGTCCGACATTACTATTCAGCTCATGAGAAGAACAATGTTGGATCTTTTATTCAGTTGATGTTTTACGCAGAAGCGTCTGTGAAGCGTCTGCACATGGAAACACAGGGAAGAGAGAAGAATGACTGGGTTACCAGGCAGACAGATGGAGGGAGAGCTGGATGAAGGCAAAGAAGGCAGATAACAGCCAGACAGACAGATGGAGGAGGATGAGACACAGCAGGTAGAGAGAATGAAGAAGGAAAAAGGAAAAGGTGCTTGGTTCGATCATTGATGGAGTAAAAGGAGAGAGACGGTGAGAAAACACTGGTTGCCCTCAGAAAGATGCTAAACCTGCAGCACCGATTAAAGTCATCGCAGATAATCTTGATATACCACACGATCCTTTCTTTTTTTCTCCTTTTTTTGTCATTCCGTCCAACCTGTGGCCTCCTCCTCTACAATGCTACTTTATAATTGCTCTAACTCCAGAAGCTTTGTATCTTCCTTTCACCTTTCATGATCACATCGTCCTTCTCTGTGACCTTCTCCTGCAGCCGACTCACCGTCCACCTTGTCACACATTGATTTGGCCATTTTCAATTTGTCCTCAGAGGCAGCCTGAGCCTTCATCTCGCCATGTTCTTCCATCCAGACATCCCCTCTCTTTGAACTGAAGCCGTCTCAAAAACACTTCCGTCTCTTCTCTCCCTCTCAGCCTCCTCCTCCCTGAACTTTTCATCCAGAGTAATTCACCTGTTCATGGTCTGTTCAGTCTTTTCGCAGCTGAGAGCAGGACTCCACCACTGACCTCAGTGTTATGATCATGTTCTCAATGAAGGCTCAAGCGGATGGTTGTCATACTTTCACCTCATCATTTTCCCTTTGCTTGGTCTTTCCGCCGACCTCTCAAGCAACTCTATCACTGTGGGATGACAGATACCATATCCACTTCAAGCCCACACCACATATTTGGAAGCTGTTTGTAGAATGGTAAATGATTTTGTATTTATTTAGCGCTTTTCTAGTCTTGATGACCACTCAAAGCTATTTACAGTACATTTTTACATTCACACACACATGCATACAGTCTATGAGGGGCAATTCAGGGTTCAGCATCTTGCCCAAGGACACTTCGGCATGCAGATGGGGAAGACTGGGGATCGACCTGCCGACCTTCAGGTTGAAGGACGACCGCTCTACCCCTCAGCCACAGGCACGTACTTTCAATAAATTCTTGGCAGGTGATCAGGATGAACCATTTGTATTTTTACTGCTGCTGAGCCCAGTCAGGAGGTGAGTAAAAACGTCTTTTCCTCTCCACTTCTGCAATATTGCCTTGTGATGTTGAAAAAAATGACCCAGCCAAAGATGGATGAGGACAAAAGTATGATGGATAGATGGATGGATGAACTGTTGTGGAGTAAGTGTTGTAATATCTGCAGAGAGAATATTCCAACCCTCACCTTTGGTCTCAAGCTCTTCGAGGTGACAGAAAAAACAAGATTGCAGAGAGCAACGGCTGGAATTAGTTTTCTCCCTTGCAGAGAAGAGAGCACAGAGTAGAACTGCTGCTCTTTCATGTCGAAAGGGGACAGATGAAAGGGTCCAACCTGGAGGAGACCCGGGAGAAACGCAATACTCACTCAAGGGACTAACTTTCCCATATGGCATGGGAATGTGTCAGGAGGTCTAGAATAGCCCACTTGATCGACAACCTCCACGACTCGTGCCTGTATAAGTGGAAGATATGGAAGGATGGATGGTGACGTTCAAATGAGTTAAGCTTGATCAAAAATGAAATTCATTTTTTTTTAATTTAATTAGAAAAACTCCCATTGATGTTTGTTTTTAAGCTTGTAAACAATTTTCTTCTTTGAAAGTTTGAAAAAATTCAGACCTTTCTTTGATTGTGTGAACTCCATAAAGTGATGGTGTGCTTTTTTCATTTCCATACTGATGAGGGTTGATGGTTCTATGTTAGGGAGGAAATCAACCTGACTCTACTGGTTCCAAGAATAATCATTATGTGAGCAAAGAAGGAAACTACACAGCGACAGAATGAAGCTAATGAGGAGGTAGGAGAAGAATCATTCACAGACACATAGACTCTGACTCTGGCACATCAGGTTGAAGTGAACGGCTGATATGAAAATGCAAATACTAGTGGTAATGGTATGGATATGACATTTGTGTCCTAGCAAGACACATATTAAAATCTGCAGTGACGATTTGTGGATGGGTGGTTGGGTGATTGGATGGACAGAGGGGTGGATGACTGGGTGAAGGGATGGATGGATGGATGGATGGATGGATGGATGGATGGATGGATGGATGGATGGATGGATGGATGGATGGATGGATGGATGGATGGATGGATGGATGGATGGATGGATGGATGGATGGATGGATGGATGGATGGATGGATGGGTTAAAATATCACTTCAGTTGGTGACACACAAAGAAATTCACTTTGCTCAAATTAATACGCTATATTAACACAATTAATATCAATTTAATATAATGATATTGAGTC
This sequence comes from Limanda limanda, assembly GCF_963576545.1. Taxonomy (NCBI): domain Eukaryota; kingdom Metazoa; phylum Chordata; class Actinopteri; order Pleuronectiformes; family Pleuronectidae; genus Limanda; species Limanda limanda. The sequence goes on from NC_083655.1 coordinate 14,570,393, forward strand.
AACAGTTCTTACTGATCACACACAAAAGTTAGTTTCCCTTACCAACCTCTCTCCACTCTGTCTGTACTAGATGTTTGCGATCAGGCCTTCTGTTGACTTGGCGGCCGAACTCTAAGCTCATTGAAATACTAAATCGACAGATCAGAGCTGAGCTGTTTTTCTCATTATCACACATCCCAGACAAAATCCTAAACCAACTCCATTTTAACAAAAAACTAATCTAGAGCCCTCGTCTAGAAATGTTGAGTACGTGGCTGTGACTTTTCTCTCCTCTCTGAGCATCACACATTTCAGTGTTACACCAGGGGGCCATATTTTGTAGGAGAATGAGTTGCTAAAAGATTTCCCCCTGCATGTTCCGATGATGGGAACCAGTCTGATGTAAAAACGTCTCCTTGTTAGGACTCAAAAAGATGGAGCAACCAAAAAACCCCTAACCCCCACCACCACCAGCCCGAGAAAACAAACATGTCTGAAATACGAGGGAGACCTCTGCTTTGAATAAACATGAATTGAGTTATGCTACATACCCTCAGGCTCTGGTGAGGAAAATACATGGTTGGCATTTGCATAATGGACATTCTGTCTATATTCATATCTGTAAGTTTCCTGGTTTTTAATCAAACAGGACATGGGCCTCTGTTCTCTGCAAACCATATATATATTTATATATATATATATATATATCCAGCAAGAAACACAAAGGAACTGAGACATTTTTACAGAGAATGTTTAATCTTTAACTTGTAACTTTCTCCTTAAAGGCTCAGGGTGTAGAATTTGAGTGACATCTAGTGGTGAAGGTGCATGTTGCAGCTGAATACCCTTCACCCCAGCCTCGCCTTCCAAACACAAAAGTGAACCTGTGGTAGCCTTCAGTTATCACAAAAACTTTAAAGGTGTTTAGTTTGTCCTGTCTGGACTACTGCAAAAAACACTGCTCCCTCTGTAGAGAGGACCCACTCCCAATGTAAACATAAAGTATTTAAATATGAACGGCTCAGACTTGGGTAAAGAAAACAACAATTCATATAATTGAGATGAAACACTACGATTAGAAGACAGCATGTGTTGCTTTAGACTCAGTTGCATATAAAATATGAATGTCTTCCTCGTTGTCTGACTGGGACTGGATTCCAATGTAACTGGGCTAATTCAGTTGTTTGGTCAAAAGAAACTGGACTTTGGCCTGAACTGACCTAAGCTTTGTTTTACCTTTGAAGTTTATTTCCTTTAGAATATGAATCACTGTGGCAACCAATCCGGAATCTTTTTGCTCTGAGGCAACAGTGCTAACATGCCTCCCAGCAGTTATTATTTTCTTATACATTAGAAATATTAACCATAAATATAAAATTGATCAAAACAGATATAACATTTATGACAATGGTTGTTGGATGTTTAGGCTGCAGCCTCACACTTTCAGCCTCATAATGACAAACAGTTTAAAGTTATGTGTAAAGTGTGTGTGTGTGTGTGTGTGTGTGTGTGTGTGTGTGTGTGTGTGTGTGTGTGTGTGTGTGTGTGTGTGTGTGTGTGTCTGTGTCCCCTGCATTGTTACTGTGAACTGTGTGAGTGATGGAAAGCAGAAGGAGCTGCTTGGTAAACAGCTCCCTCCAATGGCCGACAAGCAGAACAGTTCTGTTCACCTGTTCAGGCAACAGGACTGAGGTTCAGATCAACAGTCTGTAAAACAAACAAAGAGGTGTTTCGTTTTATTCCAGGAACCATCGCACTGTGAACATGTGCAGCTGAGGAAATTCTCTGTTTACCTGATACATGCACCTGTAGCTGTTAAAACTGTTATGAGCCTATGTGCTGGTCTGGTCACTGTTATAAATCTTACATTTTCTAAGCTTTGTATCAAAAACTTTTACAAGCATAATCTTTGTTTGCTTCCTGGAGGGAGGAATGAATCATTTTCAATTGAAGTCCACCTTCAGAATAAAAGCATACCTGCTCTATTATATTCTGGTTTCCCGAGGCCAGAGAGAGACGCTGCCATCATGAACAAGTTTGTGGTCAAATATCTTGTCATCTGTAGATCGTGTTTTTCTGAGAATGTCTCTTGAACTATACAGTTGTCTTTGACAACCTTGACAACTTAGGTTTTATTTTGAAGGCATCATATTTTATTGTGGCTTATTGCTAGGTAATCTAATGTGCCACCACCTGTGATTTGGTAGATTGAATTATTGACAAAGGAAATAAAGAGGACATGAGGTAATGTGTTCTTTTGTATTTGTTATGTATTTGAGGTTATTGTACGTTTGTGCAATTGGCTCTATTGTGTATTTACTGTTGTTTTCTGTAACTCCCTCCACTCTCCTGCCTACAACAATAACACAGCAGCCCTGCTTCTCTTCATTTGCTCCCTGTTGGTTCTAGAATTGATTTTAAGATTTCTCTGATCACATTTAAAGCACGCTGGAGCCTGGCCTCAAGCTACATCACAGAAATGTTGTCCCCCTATGTGCCTGTTCGCAGCCTTATATCCTCAGGTGGATCACTGCTGGCTGTTCCAAAGGCCAGTCTGAAAACTAAAGATGCCATCAGGGCCCCTCTGTGACATAGATTATGTAAATAGTGATTGTGTGAGGATGACCACTGCACCTTCTGTTGTTAGTGTGGCTCTTTCTTTACCTCCTAACTGAAACTGTGAACCAGCTCATGCTCAGTAGTTTACTGATGCTCTTGTACACTGTCCATCTTTATGAATTCTGGTTTCTTTCTGGTTCAGACAGTTCCTCACCATGTGGAGTCATCTTGTTTGAAATTGTTTTTATTATTTCATTGCATTAGTAGAAAGTATTACATGTTCACTTATTATTACTTTTCTGCAGTCTATTTCTGACTGTCCTTTGCTGCTGTAACAAGGCAGAGGGTGTCGCTCCTTGTACTATTTGTTGAGCCCTATGAGGCAAATTGTGATTTGTGAATATGGACTACACAAATAAAAGAAAGTATTGATTTGATTCTGAGTCTCCATCAACTGAGATGCTAAATGGGAAAGACAGTTTAGAAAGTTGATGGAATTATTACTCTGATTCATCACTCGTACGCAACAAGAAACAGTACAAATTCTCAAAATGTTTGTTTACAATTGTGACTCAGTAATAGGAGATTTCGTTATGCACAAAACTCTTCACAGCTCACAAACCCCTATCGTGCACAACAGAACAAATCATTTATAAAGTGGATAGAAGTTTTATATAAAGAGTTAAAGCATGAAAATAACTTTATTTTCTGGCTTTCAACTTGAGAAATTTGTAAAGTTAGAGTTTAAATGTGTTATATCATCTTAAATAAAACCTCTATTTAGTTCTCATGTAAACAAATGAAGAGGACAACATGATCAGATTCAACTTGGAGCTGCACAATCAGAAAATGTATGAATATCAGTCTGTTATCAGGATTTGTTATATTTCCTTCTCTTCCTTCATAATTACTGGATGCAGCAGTTTCTCAGAAGCACATATTACGGCGATAAGACATCACAAACCAAAATCAAACTCTGTGTAATATCACGTCATATCCTTTAATTAGAATAGAAAAAGTGTATTTACATTCACATGTACAGTGGCATACAATACAACTTTACAATAACGGCGTGCTCCAAAGTCTGTACAGGGTTAAAGTGACACATGTTGAGTTTACAGTGTGGATGGATGAAGACGAGGTGCAAACTTTACAAGCCTCTGACTGAAGGAACGGTTCACCTGAGCCGGTGAGGATCAGAAACATGATGTAAAAGTTTTGAAAATATCTCATCTCTCATTTGATATTTTACACATTTTCATAAGATCAGACACTCATAATTATTAATAAAATCTGGACAGTGGTGTTTCTTCAGTACTTTTCAGTTTCCCGATAAAAACACTTAAAAACGTCTTTTTGCTGGAATAAAAACCAAATGAAATGTCTTTGTGTGATGTCTTACTTTCACATTAACTCATTTATTTCCTTATTTCCTTCTTGACTCAGCCCCGTCATGAAAGCTTGAAAGTTTTCAGTGACACAGCTGACGGACTCCTCAGGCCGGACCTGCTCCTTCCTCACAGCTTCTTCAGAGGCCGCTGGAGCTTCCTCCTCTGTCTCCTCGGTCCTCTGGCAGGATGGAAAGCCAAAGGTGATGTCCACCTGCGGCTGATCCTTGTAGGCGGCAGCATGGAGAAGTACCACGGGCTTGGATGGAACGCGTCTCCTCTTCTCGCCCCTCCGATCAAGTCGGTTCCATGGCTTCTTTTAGGAGGCGGAAGTCTCACAGAACACAACAGCCTCCCTGTGGGGAGTGGAGCCTGATCTCTTCCTTGCGTCCACTGTGTCCTTCAACAAAAGGGAGAGCCTTGGTGACCTCTTCCCTTCCTCTGCAATGAACTCCAGCTGGTTGTAATAGGAGTCCATCACCTCCCTGGACGTGACCACCTCCAGGTCCTGCTGGATGAGCTTGAGGAGCTCACAGAGGCTCTCGAGAGACGGACCGTCTCCGTTCTGCAGCAGCCTCCTGATGCAGCTGTGCATTGCTTTCTCAGCCAGAACCTTTGATAGGAACAGCTCCCCAATAAACCTGATGGTATTGAGGGAGCGACAGGAGGGTCTGGCGTTGTTTCTCTCTTCCCTCAGCCGATCCTTCACCCTCACGTCCGTGACTGGCTCTAGGCAGGACACCCCCTTCTGAGAAATGTCCTCCCTGTCAAAGTTCTTCCTGAACTCCGCCTGGCAGTGTTTGACCAGCAGAGACCTGAAGGAGACGCTGGCTGACAAGTCGGACAAGGATTGGAATTCCACCTGAAGTGAAGAAAACCATAAGGAAATATTAACACAAATGCAACTCACATACTTAGGAAAACATTGTGATTATTTATGTGTAAAGAATCACTTTATAAAGCAAACACCAAATGCAGTCAACAGTGATCAGTGTGTGCTGATTTTTATCCTCAACTCTAAATGAACGTATTATTTGATTAACCAAAGGGACAATTAATTTTGATTCATTCAGTATTTCAGGTATTCCTCAATTAAGTTGTCTTTGATCATCACAAATCCTTATTTTAATTTTTCCTTTCTTACTGTTTGAAAAAAAATACTTCTGTATCGATACCCTTCTAATTCACAATATGGGTCAAAAATGACCTGTTTTTATTTCCTATGTTATTTAATGCATGGCATGAATGTTTCTTTGCTATATCTCTGAATTTCATTTATTTCTTCATTTAATATTCCAGATATTCATTAGTTATCTTGTTTTTTTGATTAACAGAAATCATTATTTTCTTTTTACCTTTCTTACCTTATGAACAAATGTAAATTCTTATTAAGAGTTTCTTCATAATCCATTACTAGTGATAAAGAATAATATGTCCAATGCAAAATTCATATTTGTTTGTAAAGTAATAAAGAAAAAATAAAGATTCATATATCTGGTAATCAAAAACAGGATATATAATGAACACCTAGAATATTAAACGATAAAATGCATTTATCTCAAAGATATGACCCACGTTGTGCATTAGATGGGGTTGCATAGCTTGTTTATCAAAGTGTTAAATGAATGTTACAACCTGCAAAGAAAGATAAACTTCTCAACTAAGTAAGAAACAGGATTATAGCTTCCAGTCATAGATGCATCACTTACTGTTGAGAGGCGCTGACACAGCTCGGCGAAGACTGCAGCAGAGTCTGGTCTCTGCACGGCCCTCTCGAACACGATCTCCACCGCTTCCTGCAGGCTCTCCTCACCGTCCAGCTCCTCCTGACTCAGAGCCGTCATGAAAGCTTGAAAGTTTTCAGTGACACAGCTGACGGACTCCTCAGGCCGGACCTGCTCCTTCCTCACAGCTTCTTCAGAGGCCGCTGGAGCCTCTTCCTCTGTCTTCCTCTTCTCTCCGAGCACAAGAGGAGCTGGCTTGGAAGTTAATTCCACGCTTTTCTTTTGTTTTGGGATCATATCGATTCAAATAAATCGTAGTTGTCTTCAAAGCAAATCCAAAGAAACGGGTTCAGGTGAAAGACACAAGTGCAGGTGAAAGAAACGAGTTCAGGTGAAAGACCAGAGTTCAAATAAATCGTAGTTGTCTTCAAAAATCCAAAGAAACGAGTTCAGGTGAAAGGCCAGAGTTCAAATAAATCGTAGTTGTCTTCAAGTCAAACCCAAAGAAACGAGTTCCGGTGAAAGAAACGAGTTCAGGTGAGAGATCAGAGTCCAGGTGCAACCAGCCGAGGAGTTAGACGAGAACTGACTGAAAACTGACGGTTAAGTGATGACGGTAAGCGATAGGAAGCAGGAGGGGCGGGGGGTTGCCATGGTGACCTGCAGTGACCTGCATCATATGAAAATGTATCTAAACAACCTATACAGATAGATACACACATACACACGTACACACACACACACACACACACACACACACACACACACACACACACACACACACACACACACACACACACACACACATACATACATACACACACTAAACACACATCAAATGAGATGATAAATGGGAAAGACATTTTAGAAAGTTGATGGAATTATTACTCTGATTCATCACTTGCACGTATATACAACAAGTAACAGTACAAATTATTCTAAAAATGTTTGTTTACAATTGTGACTCAGTAATAGGAGATTTTGCTATGAACAAAACTCTTTACAGCTCACAAAACCCTATCGTGCAGAACAGAACAGATAATTTATTCTATAACTGAGTTTATATTTGTATGCATTTTTACATTGCTTTGAGCAGTGTGATGGAAATAAATGTATTATTATTAAAGTACAGATTGTTTTTTTTTTTAAGACTGAAATCTTTTGTTGACAAAAATATTCAGGCTCTTTAATGAGGCTTAAAACTGTTGTCACGTGATTCCTGTTCAATGTAATTATCCTTGAGCTGAAACTAGAATGACTGAGGCTGACTGAGGTGATTGAAGTCTCAGGATCATAAGATGTAACTTGTGCCAGATATCCTATTGTATCTATCGGGATCCATCACATCCTGACGAGTCTAATCATATTTTAAAGTGAATGTAGGATTATCTACATCAATTCGTTAAAAGATGAATATTTAGAGAAATCATGTCAAAAGAAGGGGGCACCCGGATTTGAACCGGGGACCTCTTGATCTGCAGTCAAATGCTCTACCACTGAGCTATACCCCCACTTGTTATACGATGCGAATCTTCATCTATATAAAGATTATACCCATTCATGTCTGTATCTGATGTATTATAATTTGTGTTTAGGGAAACTACACACACATGCACCTCTGTGTTAGTGACCGTGATCCCAGTTATGTCACAGGAACACGGTTCTACACACGCACACACACGCACACACATTAAAGCACTAAAGGCTGAGAGCGGAAGTGTCGCACTTGAGACGCGACTCTACCGGAAGCCACAGCGGATTGAACAGAAAGTGGAAGAGACTGAATCACAATGGTAATGATGCTACACATATTGTACTTTTCCTCTTTTCTGAAACCAACCTGAGCGTGTAGCTCAAACTCCTGCGGGTTTCTGTGGATGTTGTTTTTTTTATCTCAGTGCTCCGGCTCTTTGTCTGCGTCAGCGGAGGATGTTAGCGCTGGATTTGATTAGTCACTGCAGCTAATGCTAGCTAGCTAGCTCCGCTGGGAGTCGGTCAGACTCATGGCGCGTGTGTGTGGTGTTGTGGTAATGTGAGTGTGTGTTTGTATTTCTGTCAATCATGTCTGTCTGTGTTTGTATCTGACAGAACACCCGAGGACTCCGATCTCAGCTGAAGGACAGTGTCCCGGTGGTAGGCCTCCATCCACAGGGACAGTATGGAATCCAGGACTCTCTGCGGAGCGGGTGAGCCTGAAACATTAATGAATTAATCTGGACACGAATAAGTTCAAATATATAAATACAATAATGTGTAATTCATCGCAAGTCCCATCGTGGACTGCACAGTCACGTGTCTGATTGTACAGCTGGTTAAACTGACACAGATACATGTCAATATATCTTTGACTTTCAGTGTGCACATACTTTTAATATGCTTTTGATTTATAAATGTAATCTGTAGCTAACACACAGATTCTGTATGTTTGAGTTCATTTAGAATAGGTCTGGCAATATAAAATACAAAATAACTATGATCCCAGTATAATTTGCCTCAATAGAAATATAACAGGTTCAATTTATATTTACAAATGTATATATGTGTGTCCCTTGTCAATTGTGTATGCATATTTTCTGTCAAATTCCCCAATAACCACATTTACTGGGTTTCTCATCAGTAACAGCTTATTTGTTATGTTTGATTTTTTGTTATTGTGTCACGTACATTATGTGCCAATCTTTTAACAATAAAGCAAGACATGATTATTTAGCAAAAATACAAAAAATGTGATGTTTTGATATAGGTTACGTTAGATGTTTGATTTGATAATAACTCTATATAAGACCTGTGCACACACACACAATGATTAAATGGATCAGAGCTCCTATGTTAAAGGGATACATCTTTTTTGTAACACTTACATCCAGTGTTAATGATGAAGTATTACACCTCAAATATGTTGAGTTTTTCATCCCATAATATTTCTGAAGCACATCAAACCTACGTGGTACCTGATTTTTGTTCTCCTGTGTCTGAGCAGATTTACCAGCGTAAAGAATGAGCTCCTGCCCAGCCACCCACTGGAGCTGTCCGAAAAGAACGTGAGTCATTCTGAGCTGTGTGGAATGAATGAACTCTAATTGTGGCTTTGATGCACACACTGGGACCATAATGTTAATGTCTATAAGTGCAGTGAGGTCAGTGACATGCTCACCTTCTACCTGCCCCAGCTGCCCTGAACTTCGATAAACACCCCTTGAGATTCTGGGCTTTAAATAGTAATGACAATGGTAAGAGTAGCATCCAGTTCAAGAGTCCGTTGAACACTGAAATATGTCTTCATAGTACTGTAATCAGGGATTTTCCCATACCAGCAACATACAGGCCTCTGATTCAGCAGTCTTTCAAGTATAAGATAATGCTGCAGGTTTTTTTTCCTGCTCCAAAACCACAGTTGTGCTGTACTGCCACTCACAAGTACTGCTTTTTTTGAGAGATAAAGAATAAGTTATTTTCGGTGCTGTAGTGTTAGCCAGATTGGAAGTACACTATGTGGACGAAAGTATTGGGACACACCTCTTAATCATTGAATTCAGGTGTTTCATTCAGTCCCATTGCCACAAGTGTATAGAATCAAGCACCTAGCCATGCCGTGTGCCTTTACAAACATTTCTGAAAGAACGGCTCGTTCTCAAGCAAAAGCCATCTATATCAAGAAAACATGTGTATTCATTTACGTGGCTTTTCACAGATGCAACACAAGTTCGTGAAATTGCCAATCAGTACCCCCAGCTCTCAGTGGACCTAATGTAAGGATATTAATCGAGTGGATGGTTGCTGAAAGCTGTGTTTCTGTCCTGTGCAGTTCCAGCTGAACCAGGACAAGATGAATTTCTCGACTCTGAGAAACATCCAGGGTCTTCATGCTCCACTCAAACTGCAGATGGAGTACAGGGCAGCCAGACAGGTACTGCTTTTTACTCCTCTTCCTGCTCTTGTGTTTATTCATCAAGCCTGGCCCTATGTCATCATGTCTCTCCTTCTTTCCTCCTTCCAGATCCAGCGCCTGCCGTTCTTACAGAGCTCAAACCTGGCTCTAGATACGCTGCGAGGCACCGACGAGTCCATCGGCTTCGAGGACATCCTCGGCGGTCAGAACCTCATCATGTCTGCACTGTCCCTGACCACAGTGATGTCTCTGAGGGTGAATTCTAACCTTTACCCTCTGTTTGTGTGTCTGTCACCTTTCAGATCCAGGCCAGAGTGAAATGATGGGAGAGCCTCACATGATGGTGGAATACAAACTGGGAATGTTAATGTGAAACAGATCCACACATACACACACATGTAGTTCATTATTTGTTTTATTGGTTCATAAACAACAAGTCACCAACTCAGGCTCTGTGGAACTGTCACCATCTGGGAAGGACAGGGGATAAATGAGGGTGTGGGAGGCGTGGGGGCATATATCTGAAGATTTCATGATCAGACACATTCAGTGCTGCTTTTGTATGATTCCAACCTGTTATTTCTAATAAACTTCGTAACTCTTCCTCTCGCTTTGGTCTCTTTTGGCAAATGATTTAAGTGTTGTGGTGGAACTCGTTGGGGCTCAGATCATATTCTTTGTCTTTAAAGAGGTAGTTCACCCAGAAATGAAAATGCACTCATTATTTACTCACCCTATGCAGATGGAGGTGTGGGTGAAGTGTTTGTGTCCACAAACAACTTTAGTTGGAGTCTCAGGGGAAAACAGTAGCAGCCGACTCCAACACAATTGAAGGCATTAGAGACTTATCTTCAGATGTAGTAAAAAAACTGAAAAAACATCACCTGCTTTTCGACTCAAAACAAGGTCATTTACTCTGTATTAAGTCTAAAAAGTGGTCAAACTGGTGGATGTTAGCATTTCTGACGGTCCCTTAATACACCCCGGTAGATATCAGCAGACATTAAGGCTTGAACCACTTTGAAATGACGCCGTTTCGAGTCGAATTTCAATGTCGGCACTCGCGTTCAGTGCTTGTTACCGTTTTGGTCCCTATTATTTATTCAAAACATGTCTTTCACATCAAAGCCTTGCTGTTCAAATTCTTCTTAGCTCGGTTTACTGGTTCATTGGCATTGGCCAAGGTGCATTACTGCCAAGAAACTGAACAACGCAGGTTAAAGGCTTATTCTGAACCTTCACTTCTCAAATCTTCATAGCCACTCCTAGAACCCTAGAAATCTAAAATCTTCAAAGCCAATCCTATAATTATTACATCTTAAATACAAATCCTATTATTGTAGAATTCTTCCTATTGTTTACTTTCCTTATTTAGCAGATGGACAGTGATTTTTAACATAACTGAGTGATCTAAAAGCTTTTCTTTTACATTCGCTGGAAACGTTTTTTTGAGGAGAAACCCCAGTCAATTCCAAGCAAATTTCTCTCAGCTTTGAGCTCCCATGGAGGAGGAGATATCTCAGCTTACGAGGGCTACACAGAGGTTGTCTACACAACCTGACAAGATGGAGCCGCTGGTCCTGGGCGGCTTTACTTGTGGATCCTCCACCTACCAAGTGCAGTCCCTCATTGGGAAGGGGGCCTTTGGCCAAGTTGCCAAATGCTTGAGAATGGAGGACAAGAAGATAGTGGCCATAAAGATGATAAAGAAGCAAGGCTCTTATGAGAGACAGACAAACAGGGAGGTATGGTTATGATGATACTGTTTTAAAAATGCTAAAGTTGTACCATTTTTGTGATTTAATCTTTGTAGCTTCCATCAATTTTTGATAAACTGTATTTGGAAAAATACACAGAGATATTGGCCTGTCTACATTAATGTGTGTCAATATAAACTAAAAGTGTAAAATCTGTCTCATCTATATTCAGGTGGCTGCTCTGAAGAGCCTGAAATCTCTGGACCCAGACAAGTGCAACCTTGTCAGATGGTACGAGGATTTCACGGACAAAGACCATGTCTGCCTGGTGTTTGAGTACCTGGACAAAAGTCTGTATGATTTCATAAAGGAAAGAAATCCCCAACCTATCCTTCTGATGGAGATCAGACCGATTGTCCAGCAGGTACAGCATCTCCCACTGCTTTTCTTACAGCACGACTGAAAGAAACAACTGTCTAAATTAACGACTTTAAAAATATTTTCAGCTAGCCACCGCTCTCTATTACTTGAAGGCTGCTGGGATGATACATGCAGACCTTAAGCCGGAAAATGTGATGCTGGTCAACCATCTACGGGAGCCCTTAAGAGTCAAAATTATTGACTTTGGCCTGGCCTGTAACATCTCAGCTGCCAAGACGGGCGCATATATTCAGAGCCTCTTTTTCCGGTGAGTAACTGGAACCATATTTGATCTCTTGGAATATAGACAGCTCCTCCTCAAGTGTTCACACAAATCACCAATCTCTTTTAGAGGAGTTTTAACTGAGGAATAAGAATGTCTGTCCAAATGGTTGAAATCCCTTTAATGGTTAATGATGTTTGTCCTCCATCAGATCTCCAGAGATCATTTTGGGGTATCCATTCACAGAGGCCATAGACATGTGGTCACTGGGCTGCTTGGCTGCCAGCATGTTCATCGGCAACTGGCTCTACCCTGGTAGAAGTGAATACGATCTGGTGCGCAATTTAGCTTTTAAAGTTTGCTCTTAAGAATCTGGTTTCATGTTTTGATTTAGAATGTAAAGTGTTCATATTATAGAAATGAATCCCAGCGTGACTTTATGCTGTGATGTATCTTCAGATCAGGTTCATATCAGAGACTCAGGGTCAGCCACCTCACAACATTCTCTCCCTTGGGTCTAAAACAAGCCAATATTTCCAGAGATACAAAGACTCTACCACCTTGTGGCAACTGAAGGTACCAGAACACTATAAACAATTCACATGTGTACGTGTTAGTAATGATAGGTACTTATCATTACTAACACGTACACTGTCTACCATAGACCCCTCAACAGATTCATAAGCAGACAGGGATTAAGCCAAGAGAGACAAGGAGGATAAAGCTCACCTCACTGGAGGGCCTCCTGCACGTAGGTCTTCTCTTTGACTACTCAACATGAGCATATTTCAAAAGCATTGATTCAATACACTAACCGACCTCCAGGAGAGGTGAGTGAAGATGCCTCAGACCTTAAATATTTTTCATGTTTAAGATCCGGCCCATTGACGGTAGAGGAGCAGATCTGATTGCGGAGAAAAATGACTTGAGGATGTTTGTGGACTTGATAAAGGAGATGCTTCAACTTGATGCCGCCCATCGGATGCAACCCCATCAGGTGCTGGATCATCAGTTCACCTCCATGGTCCACATGGCCCACCGGTACTCTCAAAGCTGCTAGTAAGTGATTGAACAATTATCAACATGTGAATTATTTTTCTCCACAAGGTCTCCACTTGTACCGTTGTTGATGGGTGCACAGGATACATTTACACTATAGTACATTGGCAATATATCTTTATCTATCTCTCGTGCATGATAAACTAGGCTGATAAAAGGATTCATTGTCTTGCAGTGTTAGGTCCTGCTATTCTGTGATGAAGATCTTCCAAAAATGATACAGCACCTCCTGAAAGTGAAGCAGTTGTGCAGTGATCAATGCAGGAGCCCTGCTCCATGACCACATCCCTGCGCCAGTCCTCAGACCGCAGGTTCAGACAGGTCAGGGGTGAACAGAAGTGTTGTTGATGTGGATGGGAATATGAACACCACTGCTGCTGCTCAGAAGAGCCACCCGGATGTAACCCGCCCCCAATGCGTCAATGAGCATCCTGCCAGAAGCACCTCCCCCTTTAAGATTGAGATGCTTTTCTGTGACAGTAAAGAGCCCAGAAGGGGTCATCTGGTCCATGACACGTCCGAATATGAGAAAAGTAATTTCCACGAAAGCTCTGCAGGACCACCCACATCAGCCTGCAGCACGACCATGGTTGCACGCAATCTCAACATAAACAATCTGACTGGAGAAGTCGAAGTCCTTCTGCTGCTAACAGGATTAGGGTTAGACAAGCCAGCTCCATCGGGAGTGACAAAAGAAGCTCCCGACTATGACACTGTGTTGCCGAGACAAACAGGACGACAGAAGAAGATACGAGCCAAAGGGTGATACTTCTGTGCAGCGCCATTTACACACGCCAGTTAGTACAACTATGTATCTACCTATCTGTAGCAACTAGTGGACTTTCATTTAATTTATGTAAATTGTTTGACCTCTAACACCTGCTACTATCTACGGCTACGTAAGGTTTTTGAAAATGGGATTTCAAATATGAAAAAGCCTTTCTTCTAATACTCATTCCTGTCCTGCTCCACCCACGTATATACTGTTGTTGATGCAATCTCTATTTCAAACCATCATTCAACATAACATGCAGTATTAATAACTAATCCCTGATAAAAAAACATGAAACCCGTGTCAGGGAGTAAAAGGCTAGTCAAGGCCGGCAGTGAGGGAGGGGAGAGAAGAAACGTAGAGGTTCTGTAACTCGCTGTAGCAATCAATTGAAATCTCACCACTATCGGACCAACCGGTGATAACTGGTTTGTTGTCTGGTATTTATAGGGCAGCTCACAGAAAAGTGTCTAAGTCAAGGTGTCGGGTCAAGGGGGGAGATGGCAAAGCTAATATACTTGTACTTGAAAACATCTAGTACAATTTGAAGTATTCAGTTCTGTCTGTATTGATGTTTAATACCGTTATTCACCGCTGATTATGATTCGAGTGCATCAGCAAAGGATTCTGGGATGTTTACACGAAACCGGAAGTACGTTGGTATAGAACCCGGGAAGGGCTAAAGGCAAACATTACTTATTTAATGTCTTTTTGGGAACACTCTTGATCGCGGGTCAGACTTCACTCTCCGGGAAACTTGTTGAATGTGGAACAGTTTGGAAAAATGTGCAACCAAGAATGAAATGCCCGTCAAGAGAGAAATCCACATTTAGTTCCAGAAAACCCATAAGCTGAAAACGGGACATCCGTCCCACAATGCTCTGCGGCAGTACCTTTTAAACTGTTGTGTATAAAGTGTATACCTTTTTTTCAATTATTTTATTTATAAAAGACAGAATCTAAAACATCCAACATACCGACACATACAATAGATTATAAAGGATAGAAAAATGGAAACTCATTGAAACTACCTTCTATTCACTCCTGCTCAGTCCTCAAAAACTGCACCATAGACTGTATATAAAAAGATATTACCCATAATGCACCTATGCTTGTGTCAAGCTCGCAGGTGCTGCTTGAAACCTGATGAAAATTTGATCTGTGTAAATCATGCCTCCTGCTTTTGCATCTGTTTGACTGTGTGTGTGAATGTGACTTGTACTGTCGACCAAAAAAGTGCGTTATAAAAACCTGCAGTCCATTTACTCTCTGTTTCTCTTTGTCTCCATATCACTGTCTCTTTGTCTGTTTGTCTCTATATCTGTCTCTTTATGGCCTTTTCGTCCCCATGTCTGTCTCTTAATAGTTTTTCTCTCCATATCTTTGTGTCTCATGTCTTTGCTTGAGAACCAGTCTTCTTCTCGGTCCACTGAGGCTTGGATTAAACCTCCTGTATGTTGATTTAGACAAGGTGGACGTGGTCATCGTGATTCAGGTCCACACTTCAACCACAAGATGGCAGTGTCAGTCCACACTGTGACATTTAAATTAGTCATCCACCAGATTACCAGGGCCTGCTCTGGACAGTTCACTCTCAGATCTTAGAGACAGGGGGGAGGGGGGGCTGATGTCTCTTTTCGGACATGACGGGAAAGCAGCTTAGCCCAAGGCCGTTAAAGACTCATGATGCCGTCTTTTGACAACAGATAACTCCCCCTGTGGGTCAGCTCAGGGCAGCTGCTGAACATAATGCATACTAATACCAACACAACATCCCCCAGTGACCTGTACACTCACGTTACACTGAGGGAAATGGAGCAAATCCAGTGCCTCATAGTACACAACAGGCAAAACGCTGCAGTTCAAAGCAGTGTATTGGACTTATCTGTTTATGAATGAACGTAAACAAAAAACTCCACTCCTGCAGTGACAGTGTCAGTGGTCAAAGATCAAAGGAATCTTTATGTCTCGCAAAGGTGACGTCTCTCTCTCTCTCAGAATTGGGACATTTCTCAAACCGTGTAAACATTGAGGTGCGGCGAAGGTTCATCCTTCACCAAAGGAGACGATGTTGTCATAATTCTACAGTACTTTGTCCTATCCCCACCAAACTTCTGTCTCATGATCAGAGTCCAAGCCTGAACAGCTCTAGGTGTCAATATTTCCTCGGAATTTTTTTTTTTTTTTCAGGCAAAATGCATGCAACGCTTCAAAATGCATATGCTCTGGCCCACTCAGTGCTGCTTTGCATTTCTAGAAGTTGTATTTAATATTATTATTGTCAGGAAACACACCCTTCCCCCATAGTTTTTTAACCAAAATTCGTTTTAAATCTTTTTTTGCATTTAAAGGTACTTGTAGCTCGAACATCGACCACAATCCATGAATCGTTTTTTTTTTTTACATTTATCCAACTTTTTTACAGAGGGATCTGTGACAACCATCCAATTGAGACTCCATCATATCAATATGAACAAAAAAAACTTGCAACCAGAAGCACACATTTATTATCTGCCACCACTTATCGAATGAAATGAAAACGCACCCACAAAAAGAAACGGACGAGCCCCCAATTCATGTTACGACCCCGCCCAGGAGAAAACCCAGTCAGAACATGATACATGAGTCTGCCCTTTTCTCAGCTCCCAAGAACAACCAGCAACAAACAATTTACACCCCGTTCTCTCTTCCGGTGGGCTAACAGCAAAACAACAAACAAAAACAACCTTAAGGCGAACAACCTTTCTTGGAATGAAGACAAAAGAACAGACTGGATTTATTCTTTATTTCGACTTTCAGCTTCTTCACACATTACATTTGTATTGCTTTATCCATGTATCAGAGATTTAAATGTATATAGACATCTATAAGAAACACATGTGATGAGAGCTGCAGAACAAACCCTCAGAGGGATTCGATCCGGACACTCTCCAATGAAACTGCTAGTTCAGATCATGAAAATCAAAAAGAACAGAAACCTATGCAGCAGCAGATAAATATGCCCGTTCATTAATATGTAAATACAATGAGGACGAGTGGATTCACACTTTACAGAGATGAGCCGTGATAAAAACATTGATCATTTCATCAGTAAAGTCTGTTGTAAAGTCAAGTGACTCTTGTTCAGTGATTTCATGGACACACAATCAGTTTGTTCTCCATCTCACATGTGGAAAAGAAAAGAACAAAGAATCAGTTCATTTATGAGGATCAGGATCAACACAGGTTCTAAAACATCACATAACCTGATTTCTACATTGATTTAGAAAACAACAGCAACATTAGTTCTTTCAAACACATTCATATCAGTGTAATTATAGATTTCTGTCTCTACAAAGTGAGAACTAAATATGTGTGATCAAAGAAGGTCAGTGTTTGATTGACAGCTGATCTCTGTGCGGAGCAGAAACGTCACCACGACGAACTTTGAGCAACAAACATGGAAACAAAAGAAGTTAAAGATTTAAGCACAGAATCGAAATCACTGCTTTTAATGACCCAAGTCTATTTGAGTTTACAGAACTCAACTCTGGCTCCACACCAAGAAACCCAAACTCCAGCATAGAGAGGCTGAGTGAATGTGGTCTGGACTCTGGGGAGGAGAGTCATGGTGTCAGAGACGCTGTAGAAGGACAGAACACCTGCACTGTGATCCAGGTACACTCCTACTCTGGAGGACAGAGGACCTGACACTGGAGTCTTGATCCTGTTGTAATGAAAGATATAACTGTTTTCATAACAAGATAATGACCAAGATTTATCATTTGATCCAAATTCACATTCATGTGAGTTCCCTGCTCTGCTGATATTCTTGTATGTGACTGCTACACCAACTGCTTTCTCCCCCACCTCCACCTCCCAGTAACAACGTCCAGTCAGACTCTCTCTACTCAGGACCTGACACCAACCAGTGAATCTCTCTGGGTGATCAGAATAAGACTGTTCTTTATTCATACATGTTACATTTCGGTTTCCCTCAGATAATAACAGATATTCGTGTGCTGTGTTTGGATCCAGTTTGATTTCCTGTGGATATTTTAAGAAGTCAGCTCTGGTCTCTGGCTCTGGTTGTGGCATTAAAACATTCACTTGAGACACAATCTGTAAAATCTTTGTGCCTGTCTCACTCAGAATGTCCTGTAGTCGACCTCTGACCTGTGCCACAGCTGCTGTCACATCCTCAAAGTACCTCAGATGACGGATCCTGAAGCTGGATGAGTGTGTAGATTCACTGAGTGGTGACAGTGAGGGGTAGTTGTGTAGAATCTGGTTGTGATCCTCTGTGTCTGAGAGCTGCTTCAGTTCATGGTCTTTCCTCTTCAGCTTAGTGATCTCCTGCTCCAGTCTCTCCTGAAGCTCTCTGACTCGACTCACTTCAGTTTCCTGCTGGAATCTGATCTGCTGCGTCACATCAGACCTTCTTTTCTCCAGCAGACTGATCAGCTCAGTGAAGATCTCCTCACTGTCCTCCACTGCTTTGTCAGCAGAGCCATTGACAGCCTCCTCCTCCTGTTGAAGCATCTTCACATCTTTCTCTGTGTCCTGGACTCTCTGCCGGATTGTTTGTCTCCTCAGCCCGAGCTCTCTCTGCCTCTCAGTCCTTTCTGCTGCAGCTGACAATGTATCGTGGTCTTTATGTTCCTCCACAGAGCAGAGATAACAGATACACTGCTGATCAGTGCGACAGAACATCGTCATCACCTCGTCGTGACGAGAGCAGATGTTCCCCTGGAGCTTCTCCGAGGGTCAGTACAGAACACCTGCACTGTGATCCAGGTACACTGCTACTCTGGAGAACAGAGGATCTGACACCTGAGTCTTGATACTGTTGTTATAAAAGTTATATCTGTTTACATGACAAGATAACATCAACATCCAAGATTTATCATTGAATCCAAATCTACATTCATCTGAGTTCCCTGCTCTGCTGATATTATTGTATGTGACTGCTACACCAACTGCCCTCCCCCACACCTCCCAGTAACAACGTCCAGTCAGACTCTCTCTACTCAGGACCTGAGTCCAATCAGTGAATCTGTCTGGGTGATTAGAATAAGACTGTTCTACTCTTATATGTGCTACTTTTCTGTTTCCCTCAGATAATAACAGATGTTCGTGTGCTGTGTTTGGATCCAGTGTGATTTCCTGTGAATATTTTAAGAAGTCAGCTCTGGTCTCTGGTTATTATTAATATTATATGTGTTATAATAAGTAGTATTATACACTTTATTTTAGAATAAAATAACTGAACTTGAGCAGAGTAAATAGAACAAAGGTGTTGAAAAGCCCCCTATCTTTCAATGTTTAAGAAAGCGAAAAGAAATTCCTGGATCAGCTTTTTGATCTAAATCTGCACCAAAAGTGGCCCATTCCACATCCTTCCACCAAGTCTTAACGATAAACAAATTTTGTGTGTGATTTTGCTTTCTAGAAAGACAAGCAATGACAAACAATTATACATTCACAGATGAAAACACAACATTGTTGATAGAGGTAATAGATAAACAGTAATTTGTAACAAATAAAACCTACAAATAAAAGTTTGTGAAGGGATTCCAAAGGAACAAGATAATTACTCTGTCTAAGTTTGATGGGGAGTGAATCCCATAAAGTGGGGGCCCTGGCAGCAATGGCATTTTCAACTAATTAATTTATTTATCTCATATCACATCATTTCCATCATGATTCCGCCCCTGTCATGAACTTCTGGAGAGACTATCATGGATCATTTTAAAAGACCTTTGATTCTTTTGGGGGATTTGCATTGAATTAATTGTAATCTTCTTGTCTTTGGACTTTGGTTTTGTATATTTGGATGTTTAGACTTGTTTTTGTGTTTATATAACAGTTGTTTGCACTTTGACATCATTATTTCCTGTTTCACTTTCTTTGTGTGTGTGTGTGTCTTTCTTTACTTCCTGTCTTTGTCTAATTTTCCCGCTCCTTTCCTGCACTTGAGTTAATTTATCTCCACAGAGTCCTCAGTCTCCTGGGTCAGTTTATCTGTTAATAGCCTGGTTTTTGCTTGTGCTTCACTTTTGCTGGCTTCTTCCTTGTTTGCTGTAGTTTTTTTTTACTTCTGACCTTTAAGCTGATTTCGATCACTGCAAGTATATTTCCAGAGCTGCTGTATATGAGAAGAACTCAGTAGCTCTGGACATTTTCTAAAACTTTTTCCTGTCTGGGCCAAATTTCTGAGGCCTCCCATGTTAGAGTGCAGCAATAAATTGTCCAGAGAACCGGAAGCGTTAGAAATATTTATCCTGGGAACCCCTGAACCTCAGCTACTCATCTGTTAGTTCAGATGCACCGATCCTGGGAAACGTTCACAGAACCCCGGTGTGATTTTTCAACCTCAGCGTTTCTTTTACTCTGTGTCTCAGTTTTTGGTCTCCAGCGCCAGCAGGCACATAACATGCGCTTTAATTCCCACTCCAGACTCCAGGTCCTTGAGCGCTCGCAGACCCCGTGAGGATGTCACGCGTTAGACAGGACACAGACGCTTCTCGCTGAAGTGCTCCCTAGCGTGGTAATTGCTCCACAAATCACAATGACTGCCGGGAGGAGAGGGTGGAGGGTCTCACCTCCACTCACTGATGAGAGGGGGTTGCCATGGTCGCATGCACTTCAACTTGCCGAGAAGGAGATTAGTCTTAATTAATGCTCATGATCAGCCATGTGTTTCACTTGAATGAACACAGCTTCAAACACCGTCTTTTCCTCCATCACAACATGTCAATGGCCTCCTCCTACTGTACGCTAAATGATTTCCTAACAGTGGAGTTTATTTCTATTTAAATCCGTGGTTAAGACTCGCGCCTCCTTCTTTTATTTACCTCGACAGGCCTCCATTGTCTCACTCTGACAACTTCCCATGAGGAGCGTCTCCCGGCCTTGAACCCACGTCCTCCACAGCGGCGTCTTTAAATAGCTGCTGATTGGAGCACTCAAATAGCTGCGTTCCTGCTGAGCGTTGGTGGGTGGTAGATGCTATTCATCACGCCGGCTCCCTCAGCCTCTTTATTGACGGTGTGCGCCTCGGCAGCACCCACTGACAACAACACTGGAGGCTCCGCTCCTCGGCTCTCAGGCAATTTGATTACATAAAGGCTGCTGGAGGTTTTGACCATTTTGAAGCAGTTAAACCCCAATGAGCCGAAAAACATGGGTCACAAGGGCAAATGCTTGGAAATGAGACAGAATGATATAAGCAGTCAAAACAGAAAACGTCTCCTCGGCTTGTTGTTGGTGCTTATCTCTCCCTCCGCCTCTCTTCTCATCCCTGCTTCTCAGTGGGTGGTGGATGTATCTCCATCACTCATGGTGCAGTATCTAAGTCTGAGCCTGCACCCACACCCGGGAGACGACCACCCCCCCCCTCCAACTCTTACCTAAGGTTTCCACTTTATCTTCTGCCCACTGCTGAACAACTATCAGACCAATCACAGGCTTTCATCTAAAAAGAGGCAGATTTGATAGGCTGACTGACTGAGGAACAAAGCTGAAGCCTTTTCTTTAGCAAGCGAGATGATGCTGATGTGGAGAGGCCTGTGGAATTCTCTATGGTGACAATATTAAATGAATTGGATGGAATATTTTCTGAAGCTACGTAACATTTTCCCATTCTCTGCTTGTTTGTAGGTCTGTTCTGCGACTGTTGATGACGTTGGAAGTTGTCAGTGACAACAATCACATATTATGATTATTGACCTCATTTAGAAAAGGACATTGTCAATTCAAGGTAAACGATGATTTACAGCGTTTTTGTTTGTTAATGTGTTTGGTAATCTGGTCACGTATAAGTACAGGAAACATACTAAACATGTTTAAACCTTAGATTGCTAATAAAGATGATGACATGAAAGATCCAGCTGCATCAAATACATTTTCTTCATGATGGTCCAAGTGCATATGCATTTTTGTTTGGTTTTATTTATTTGATGCGATGAATACAGGGTGAAATGTCATGATAGCAGAGACTGGTTGTGTATTGACTTTTAAACCACGGCTCCACTCCACGATCAATACTGTTCAGCGCAAGATGGTGCCACCCAGAATATTTTGGAGGCCTGTAGATGGACGACATATATTTATTTTTATTTGCAGTCTGTGATCCAGACATATTTGCAAAACTCCCCCTTTCCCATCTGCTATCGATGTCTGAGTGATGCCTTGAGATGTGTGAACGTTCAGAGGTAACATTTATAAAACAGTTTATTTCAAGTTTGACAGAAAAATAAAAGAATAACAAAGCAGCTTACTTTTTAATAGGATACACCACATTCCTGCATTCTGCAGTATTAGCATTCTTTGGACATTATATGGGTTATATGCTTTGTACTCAGTAAACTCATGATTTTTAAAACCTTTTACAGCTTCATTGCTTCTTCCTGCCTCCATCCTTCATTGGCAGAATAAGCAAAAATAAATGTAATTTCTCATTATTATTATTATAATAATAATAATTATTATTATTGTCATCTCGGTCACATGGAAGCTAATCCCGTTTCAGCAGTGCTGTAAAGTGTCCTTCATTCATCGTGACAGATATTGCTCTGCTGCACTTTGCTGACTCTTATAACTGGAAAAGACGACACGTGGACATGTCCTTCAAATAAAACATATTCAGAGAAATTCATTCAGAGCAGCAGCAGCACCGTGACTCATGTGCTTTTGGCATAAAACACAGTTCAGAGATGAGTAACCCAACATAATTCCTCCCTGACACTGGGGGAGGCTCCTGTTCTCCTGAAGAGTTGCCTTTTTAATGAGATGGAAAAGAGAGCCGCTCCGGCTAATGCGATGTGCTGATCCATCTTTATCAAGCACAACATCGAAAAGCCACGGCGGCATCCTCCGCAGCTGGACCGCCGCCAATAAAACCAATCAGAGCGTGGAGAGACCCCCCTGCGGCCACCAAGGGATGGTGGGAGGAGGAGAGAAGACAGGAGGGAGAAAGAGAGAGGGAGCAGGATCACACAAAGAGAGGAGGAAGAAGAAGAACCCTCCATGATGCCTCTTAAGAACACAGGAGGAAGTCCTCCAAGGCACAGAAACTTTTCTTTACTGCAAACATGGAGGGGGGAGTGATCCTGAATTCATTGAAAACATCTGTTTATTTATAGTGTTCACCTCTGAGGAGGTTTAAGGATGAACTGGGGTGACCCAATCCCAATGTCTTCACATTTTAAACTCTACTTAAGTCAGTGATTTTGAGCAAAACTTAAGATCCTTTTTTTGACCTTCTGCTAATGACTCCTCAGCAACCTGATTAAACTCATAACATAAGTCACCTCCAACTGTTCATATCCGTTATATTAATATGATTATGTAATTCCCTTGCTCAGCTGTCAATCAGATACTGTATATTTACAGCTGAGTTAATTAACCAACTATATTTACCTACTTAGTTCACATAAATATGCAAATCATGGAAAGTGCAAATTCATTCAAATGAAAATGTTCTTATGTTGAATTTTTTAATGTCTTTTTCTGCTTTTGAGCTTTGGCCGATTTGTTTGAGTTTAATCTTTGCAGCAACTAAATTATAGACTGTAAATAAAGGTGAATGATATCACAGCTTCCAAAGGTGAATCCAAATCCTCACGAGCGCCACTTTTCATGTTAGCGGATGGTACATGGATAAAACGAAAAAGTCGAAGAACACATCTAAAATTAATTTTACTCAATAATGGTTTCTGTCATTTTAGGGAATGTTCACATCACACTGACACTTATGGCGTCACCATACTGGCACCCAATGGATAATTTGGCTTCGCTTTAAAAGACCGGGAAGAGGTGGAGATGTGTCGGCCATCTTTATTTTCAGTCAATGCTCTGAATCAATGTGATGCTTCACTCAAACAAACAGAGACACGAATTCCTCTGTGGGTGTGTTTGTCTCTGGGCAGAAACGCTGTCTGAAGGTTGGCACATTCACATTAACCAGGCTGAATTACTTTAAAAACCTCATCTAGAAAAAAACCAGCTGCTGTGACAAGTGTGGCCGACGTCTCGACCGGCCGGACCACTGACATCGACCGGTCCCTCGGTTCTGTGGGTAATTAATGAACCTCTTGTGAATTGTGGAAGGAGTTTCTCACGGTGCAGATGCACAGCGATGGTTTAGTGATTTGTCCGTCCCGTTTGAATCAATGCTTCCTCTGCATCCCCGTCAAGCATCATCACTCTTCTTCCTCCTCACGGGTACAGGTTCTGAGGCCGTGGGCGTTGAAAAGTTATTCTTATCATAATCTCTCTCTGAAGTCGCCCCCCCCCCCAAAAAAAACCCCGCTCCAAAACCCCCCAATGTGTCGAGGCCCTGCAGGCTGTCCTAACCCACTTAAACACCGGCCCACAATGTGTGGAGCTCTGCTGGGTCAACTCTTTATATTTTGTCTCTTTGTGGCTACTGTCCGTCATCACACAAAACACAATGCTGGATGATACAGTGGGTCTTCACATATCACACAGCGAGCTGGTTGGAGAGTGAAGTTTGAATCTTTAAGGCTGACTCATGCATGAATGAGAATCCTTATCTGAATTATAAAAATGATGTGGCCAAATGCGTCCCACCAGGCGATGGTCCATATTGGACATGCTCTTAGTGAGTCCTGGTTTTACAGTGAAGTATTATATTTAAGTGTGATTTGTTGCATTAATAGCTCTCAGATGGATGCTATGCCTTCGTAAAATGTACCTTATTAGAAGGTGGTTCGATCTTATCTTCATTATTCATATTTTCAGACAGACTACATTGGGTGCATGTACAACGTGTTCACACAGGCCTTGTGCAGAGCTGCTATATGAGGTTCCTGGTTAATGTGACCACGTTATTTCCTTGAATAAAAGTAGGTTTATGTACACAACTAAATCCCAGAACTCAACAGTATGAAGCTGTGCATCTTCTGGTTCTGCAATAACAACACAAATCTTTCTAAAGACAAATCTCCCCCGGTGAAAAAGGGGCGACACACACATAGAAGATGACACAGGTGAGGATGTTAAGAGAGTTTGTGTTGCAGAGCAGACGCCAGAGTCGATCTGTTGTGAACAAAATCACATGATCCCCGCATCAGAATGAATACGTCACTCCCTGCCTCTGCCTGCTGCACCACCCCTCAATTGAATCCTGCGGAGGATTTGTTGTTGTCCAGAATGTGTCTGTGCAGAGAACCTCCTGCTGTGCTGTTCAAGTGCAAAAGGCAAACTGTGGATTAAGTCTGGACCAAATTCTCCGGACTTTATCCGCACATCATGTCTGAAAACGGCTATAGAGCCTGAACAGACATTCAGGGTGAGGACTGGGAATGAAAACCGCCCCATTCTCCCTGCTCCAAGTCAGTGAACCATCAAACTAATTTTAAAGCTGATATTGTTAGCCAAAAAAAAGTTACATGTGTTGCTTTAATGTAATCGGTAACACCAGTGTGGTCTGACAACCAATTTATTGTGTTATGGATATGTATCATTATGTATTATTATGTTACATTACCAGTGCTGGTTTTGATGCGGCTAATGTATTTGAGAACACGAGCCAATTCCTTTAGCGTCATCATCATTTAACAACCTGCTGTGCTGGATCCTCTCAGCCTCTATTAATGGACCGGTCTGATGACGAGGCCCCCTACTGGAAACTTTAGTGACTCGCTGTCACCCTGACCTTTATGCTAATGTGTAATGAACTCATGAAAACAACATTTTGAGTCAGTGTATCAGGAGCTGTACTCTGAGTCCAAAACGACAGGGTGACAGGAACGAGCTGGAAATAGAAGCATTTGGCTGCAAGTGTGGAGGCAAAATGTTGAATTCCAAGACTGATTTGATTTGACATCAAGTCTAGATTTAAACCATCGTAACTGCTGTAGCTGATAATCCTACTTTAATCAATTTATTGTAATTTACAGATTTAGTGTCTCAGATTGGAAAAAGTAGCAGAAGCAGCAGAAGAACTAGTAGCAGCGGCAATATTGTTGTAATAATGATTATCAGCAGTAGTTAAAGTAGCAGCAGCAGCATTAGTTTTAATTGTAGTAGTTTTCAGGGCCAGATGTGGCCCCCGGGTTAATAATTAGTTTGACCCGAGAAGACGCTGCATGCTGGGAAACATGTAAGTAATGCAGGACTGGAAATGACTAACTTTAAATATTTAATCAGGACGGGAAGTGTAAGACCTCACAGTGTTGAGAATAAAAATTCCATGTGAACATTTAGCAACACTCCACAGGTACTGTTTAATTACAGTGCTACAGTCATGCTGAAGGCCCAGCTTGAAGGTGTAATGGAACATCTGAGACCAACACAGCTGCTGCTTGGCTCTAAAATGTGACATTTATTCTGAAATATGTTCAGAGAGGATCTGATCAGATGTGAAAAATTGCAGCTTGTGTAGTAAATATTTGGAACAGGGTCAAACAGCTTCCCAGCTCTGTCTACAGGTAGAGTAATTCCTCTCCCAGCTCCTCTCAACCTCATGACTGAACAATATCTTGTTTGTTTAATCCACATAAGACCTGTGTTTCTGTAGCTCCATCTGTGGCAGAAACAACAGTCAGCAACAAAGGGAACAACCATGCGTTTCTCAAAATGATGAACCTGTTATGTAGGTCACAAACACACAAAACAATACTGAAATCATTTTGGACAATCCCCCAATGCACCACAGCTATTCCACTCTCGTGAAACAGTCTGTCCCCTCTTAAGCTCCAGCGCTGGGTCATGTCAACCATTTGTTTCTGTTTAACCTTTCACATAAATGTGATGTACAGGAGCTGGAACCGATGCTGGCAGGTAATTTGTGTTTTTGGAAGGTGTTTTAGTTGTGTGTACGTACCTGTGTGTGTGTAGTGACTGTTCCACTGTGTAGTGCTCGACTCCTGTAATGCAATGAGCTCCCCGGCCCATCGGTCTACGGCTACAGGCTGCAGAGTTGCATCAGGCCTCCCATCACTCTCTGTCCCATCCACCCTCGCTGTGCTGACAACGGGAGCATGCGATCACGTTCAGAGATATTGGGCTTCTCTCAAAAAGTTGCTCATTTGTCTCCCGACATTTGAAACGACTCGCAACATGTTGATTTTATACACACTTATGATTTATGAGCCGGTGCGGCAGGCAGAGGGGAAAGAAGGTTTTTGGAAAGAAATGAGCACACTGGCAGGCCAGTTCAATAAAACACAGCTCACAAGAAAGAGAGGGATCGTAAAAAGCTTCTGTCCATTTCTGAAATGTGTGTGGCTTCTTGTTTTGTTTCCTTCTGATTTTACGTTCTGAGTTTGCCACTTCACACACGTACAGGGAGTGTCCAGCACCTGTGGATGTAAACCTCATTTGTCCATTCTAAGCTTTGACAGAATGGCAGCAAACATTGTGAGACCTGTTTCTCTTCTCCTCTCCCAGATAGCAAACAGATGTGGTCCACTTCAGACAATGATGTGACACTTCTGGCCTTGTTGCCTGCACAAAATGGAATTGAACGCGAAGTGGCCCAACTGGAAAATAGAAAATATGGCCCAAATATCCAAAAACAAATCTGGGTCTTTTTTGGCAAACATGCAGATCTCAAGGCAAAGTCTAATCTGGATGTGAACCTAAACCGGCCCCATGTGGTAAAAAGAATGAACATGGCCCAAATAGCACGAAGCAAATGGGCCACCTTTGGTACCTGACATGTGGAATTGCTCTGGCTTATACTTGTGGCCCAGATCTGGCCAATCAGGAGCGGACTGCCCTGGCTTTGTTCTGCGGTGAGGGTGAGAGCTTGCTTACACCTCTGGATGGTGTGGGGTTTGTGACCAGGGGTGCTTCCATCTGTGGTCGTGGAGTTAATCACTGGGAAGTTGGATGACTCTGTAATAAGCAAACATCAAATGCAACCATGAACAAAGAGCACCACAGCAGAGGAATGAAAAAGACAGCATTTATTCTCACACACATGTGTTCCTGACGGTGTCTTTCACCATGTGGGCACAAGTGTGTGGGCCCAGGCACAGGCATAATGAAAGTTCTGGAAAATGCGCGGCAGACAGCGTCTTGACAAGCTGACAGCCAGCACTTTAAGCAACTCTGACAGGAATTCAATTAGAAAACATCACTTGTCGCCGCGTTGCTAACGGCTGTCACTCTCTCCTCTGAGCGACAGCGGTAAAAACCCTATTTAGGGCTGTTAGATGTCTTTTTCACCAGTTTTTGTGTTTTCCATTAGTTGAAGAAGTCTGAGGAAAAAGCTGCAGCTTCGCCTCTTTGAGAAGATTAGAGTGAGTCCTCACTTAGCATGGCACATTTCGACTCCCGCTCCTCTCTGATTCAAATCCAAACATGTGCAAGTGGTTGTGCGTAAAAGGGGCAGGGGGGGAGCAGGGAGTAATAAAAGCCTACCCACTGTGTGCTGGACTCGTCTGTGGGTTTAACGCTCATTGTTTTCATCTGCTGCTGTAACTCCTTTGACATGCAAAGTGAGCATGCTGCTGATGTGTAAGTCATGTGTGGATCACGTCACACGACCGTGGCATAAATCCTACCTCTTACAGACGCTTTACATGTCGAAAACAACACACAACATGGGTTTTTTAATCCTGGATGATCAGTGATGCAGGCCAGAATATCATAAATCAAGTTTATTAGACCTCAAAAGTAAAAACAAAGAAACTTGTGCTGAAAGACCATCTTTGTTTTCTTCCCTTTATTAAAGCCAAATAAGGTTGAATAACGTGAGCCTTTCTTCAGGCACAGGGTGTTAGGAGGGTAAATGTGATATTTGGGGTGAAATCAGGTCACACACTTGATTGTGTTTGTCCTAATGACGCAGACTGTCGGTCGGCATCCGCACCGCAGGCTGTTCGGGGATCAGCCTTCCACCCCCAGAGAGTTAAACTTAATCTCCCCTGGAAGTCCTGATGAGATTTAAGTCGTCACTCTTCAAAACACCGCCAGCAGCGGCTCTGAGGGAGAAGTCAGGGGGAAAAAGTAAAAGTGTCTCCACATGAAGAGATTTCAAATCAGACGGGGATTAAAGGCCATGAAAACCTTCGGCTGACTGATGACATTACACCTTAATCCGTTGGTGGCAGTATTGTCCTATTCTCCTTTGTTCTTGTTTGGGGAGGTGATTTGTGGTCGCTGTCATGTGCTACAGGAGTGTTATCTTCACAGTTTGTTACAGCTTTTTACAGGACACTGAAGGGGATTTGGAAGCTTAAATACTGTAGACTGACCACACTCCCATCCCTTTTTAACTTGATGTTTGAGATGATGGAAAACACACATGTAGTATCAAGGAACAGCAGAACTTGCTGTTTATCCACGTTTATGTGTAGGAAACCAGCTGTATTGT
The DNA here is from genome assembly GCF_963576545.1 of Limanda limanda. Lineage (NCBI taxonomy): Eukaryota > Metazoa > Chordata > Actinopteri > Pleuronectiformes > Pleuronectidae > Limanda > Limanda limanda. The sequence goes on from NC_083655.1 coordinate 14,599,434, forward strand.
TTACATAACTGTTGACTTACTTGCTTAGGTTTCCAGTATGGAGCACACCACAAAACTCACACTAAAGATTGTACAGCACTCCCCTCTAAACTCTTTGACTCAGACAGATCTCTCTTATTTTAAAATCAAGACAGAAAAAGCGACAATCCAACATAGGTGCTAGGTCACACCTAAGACTTTTAAAATGATCTTCCATTTGTTGTGGCTGATGACGTGCTCACTCGTGTCAGTTGCTGTTGTCAATCACGTGTCTGTTTTTATAGCATTAAATACTGTATATTATCAAAGTTGTTCCTCATCCTCATAGAGCCAGAGCTTTTAAAACTGTAAACAGACTGTGTGTGTGTGTGTGTGTGTGTGTGTGTGTGTGTGTGTGTGTGTGTGTGTGTGTGTGTGTGTGTGTGTGTGTGTTTGTGTGTAAGGACGCCTGTGTACCTGCATTAATTCCTCTAGGTGGAGGTGTCATGTGCTTATGACTCTCCCTTTACTGACATCATTACTGGATCTCTTGTTACATCATTCAATAGACAAACCTGATTGGTTGTGTGTTTCCAGTAAAGCTACACACCCACGCTCACGTGTGACCATTAGTGGATGTGTCATGAGGGAAGGTTGGATGACGCCGAGTTAACAGCTGATGGTAAAAGGAAGGAATGAAGGTGAATTTAATTATAACAGCACTTAAGGCTGCTGCCCATTTCGGTGCTCTGAGTTTCTCTGACTGAGAGGGTGTAATGAAAGGTTTAAGTCACTGGGGACCATGTGATTAAATTCACGTCACGCTGATGGAGGACACACAGAGCTTTGTGTTGGGAATCTGCTGCACACAGCTCATGAAGAATTCAAAACTCTTATCGCTGAAAACGAGGCTGATATTCAGATTTCAAATGTTTTCTTGACTAGTGATCCCATGTTGATGAAGGCAGACATGTTGTACTCTCTCAGGAGGTATATTAAGAATTGATAGCACCATACAAAATGTATTCCCTTAGTCAATAAGGTTGGGTTTTCATGCCGTTTGTTTGTTGGTTTATTTGTTGTAAGATTACACAAAAACTTCAGGACAGATTTCCAGGAAACTTGGTGGAAGAAAGTTTGTTGGTCAGGGAAGAACCCAATAGATTTTGGTGCGGATCCAGATTCTTTAACATTATGCGATGCTTGAGATGCTTGTGAGATGTTTTTTGACTTTTCAATAATTCATGGATCAAGATTGCAAAATCTGTCATATTTAGGCAACTGATATAGATGAGTTTGTGAAATTTGGTGCTGCTTGAACTGGTTGCCGGTTGGACCTTGGCGAGGTATGTGTTCCACTTTTACAATAAAAAAAAATGCATATTATCAAATCATTAAGAGAAAAAGAGGCCATCTTGGAAATATTAGGGGCGTTCCCGTTGCAACTTCCTACTCCGGTCAGAAATTCCGAACTCCGACGTGTAATGGAACACGGCATAAGTCATGGACATCTGGGGCTTATGAGTAGTGGTGTTTCCTTAACAGCTAAAATATTGAAAAAACTACAAATTACATTTTTTAAAGACAACTACAGGACGTGCTGTTGACTTCTTTTTGGTTATTAAATATCAGTGTGATGGTGACTGAGCTTTACTTTCTAATCATGGTGTCACTCCTCCAATCATGTCTTCAGCTCTATTGAAGAAGACTGATAACCAGGGTCCCTCACATGTTGCTGAACAGTGGGACTCAGATTAACTTGTCACTCGCACGGCGTGTCTTTGCTGCCAGCTGATAACAGCAGGAAACAATAACCGTAAACACATCATACAAATAAAAAGATCGCTGTAGCAAACTCCCCACTCCATCATCTTAAAGTGCACGGCCCAGTCGGGCGTGAGCGGATCCAGGGGAGAAACACAGACGATAAAAACCAGAGAGATGTGCTTTTACAGATAAACACGCGGACTGTGCGGAAGCAAAGCAGCTTTGGGCGCCTCCAGGGGATTTATATAAAAAAATGGAAAATAATGGTTTCCAGTACGGAGGCAAGGGTTTGTTGTGAGCTGTTGGACGTCCACTTTACTGAAGTAAACAGCATCGTAAAATCAACCCATCCACAAAGCAAACAACGCCATGAAACAAATGAGCGGCGCAGATGAGGAAGCTGATTGCTGTGGGGTGAAATCATAAAGCTCCAGTGTTGGTAAAGTTTCACTGGTGCTCCACAGGAAGGTGACTGTTGATTTAATGTGGCCCCACAGTTGTGCACGCACATCCTCCCACCCACTTTATCCTCTGAAGATAAGCATGGATTATTGCCTGCTTTTCTGATCAATATTAATTACAGCAGAATGAAGGCTGCTCGTCATCTGCAGCTTTCTGTCGCTTTCCAGCATCAGAGACGACAAACACTGTGATACAGGGACAGGACAGTTTTAAACTCACTGACCTCAGTCCTCCTCTTCAGACTGGATGTCCAGGTGAGTCGACCTTCTTCAGCTGATGACTCACGCTATCTCTCTCTCTCTCTCTCTCTCTCTCTCTCTCGCTCTCTCTCTCTCTCTCTCTCTCTGTCTCTCTCTCTCTCTCTCTCTCTCTCTCTCTCTCTCCCTGTTGTTGTGAGTCAGCAGACAATCACCACAGATCGCTCCAAATATTACATCCTGTCACCTGAGATAGAAACAGAAGTTCCACTAGCGTTTGTTTTTATCAATCAATCAATCAATTTTACTTGTATAGCCCATATTCATAAATCACAATTTGTCTCATAGGGCTTTAGGTAGGAAGGTGATTTTTTTTCCTTATAGTTTGATTATTTAGATTTTCATTTTTTATTTTTTTTTTATTACAATTTCAAAGTGCATCTATTTGCCACATGTCGCTGATTAGAAACACACTTATTGGCTCTAATGCAGAATTTTGCCTCTTAAACTTAATGTGGGTAAGAGTTTTAACAAGTCGTATATAAATAATGTTGACATGAGTCATAACCAGACTCTGTAACACTGTGTCACCGTAGTTAACATAATGAGGAGCCAAAAGGTCAAAGTCACTTCAGCGCGGCTTTAATATGCAGCAGAGACGACCTTAACCTGTCCTTTCTCCTCTATCTGCCCCTTACTCACAAGCAGAGGGTCGGAGAGGACCCGGCCGTGTGTTCAGCATCCTCACATCCTGAGCTGTCTGATTCCTGCCTGACAAAAACGGAAGTTTTTAAGTGTCTAAGTGGGGAAATTACAGCCTTGTGTACAAAGTGCTCTTCACGATCTCCTGACTGAAATATTCAAACGCCCCTCCATGGCTTCTGCTCGATTTCTTTGAATTGGGTCTGTCTGTGTTTTTCTCTCACGCAGGTGGCGTGTGTCACAGTCTTCCTGGAACATAGACGCTCTTCCTCGTACACTTTATTCTTCACTTGCCGCTGATTTCACACCTGTCTCCATGCAGCTCCCACCGACGTCACTCTGACTTCTTTTGTCCAAGAATAAATTCACTTAGAGTCTTTCGGGGACCTGAACTGCAACTCGGGTGAAGGCTCATTGTTTCCCTCCATCAATGCTCGTTGACTTGATTGTTTTCTTTATTGCTCTCTTTCTTTCTTCGCTCCACATGTGTTTTCAATACTTATCATGTTGCTTCCATTTTTATTTGAAAAACAGTTGATTTTACATCTGTTTAATGTACATTGCATCTTTCATGAACAAGGGTAGAACAAGGTTTAGGATTAATATCCGTATAAAAGCCAGTTCGGAGTCTGGACAATCATGAGACGCCAGAGAAAAAAGTTTTCTGTTGGAAACATTAATGACTGATCTCACTTCATCTGGGGTTCTGTCCAGAGAGGGAGTGACGGCTCCCTCTGTAGACGTGGATCTTGTTCTGGGTGCTGTTAGGGACATCGAGTTTTTATCAGCAGAATTTTACCCTCTCGCCATCAGTCGTCGCAGCGAGCAGGAGAAAAACAACAAGATGATGATGATGGAAGGCGTGACTCATGTGACATTTAGAGGTAAAGTCATTGCCTGCTGAGATACATGCAGCTGCTGACTGATCTCATGTTACTGTGAGTCAGACCTGGATGCCTCTCATCCTCAGAGAGGTAAAGTGATACCCTCCAGTCCGCTCCCACACCTCTGATGAGCCCTGAGCTAAGAGCCAGGAAATTACTGTGACATGAGAATTATGGGTGCTTTGGTCACAACACATCACCCCTGTCTCTCCCTGTAATGAACAAAACATACACGGTTACTGTATAACTTTATTAATAATTCATATTCATATTATGCAACATCCACCTCATTAGTAGGAGACTCAACCATGGATGTAGCAGGTTGTAATCAGTGTGACGTTATGGGAAGTCATGTGTCTTGAATTGGGATGGTTATCGAATTTTAATCTGTTAACATGTTAAAGAAACCCTCGGACTTCTCTTCCAGCTGAACAGGTTTTCTACACCATGGATCTCACTGTTAAAAGACTGACCCCTCAACACGTGGACATGTTGCTATTTCTTAAATAACAACCAGTAGAAAAGCTTTCTGCTAGATTGTTAATGAGAGGTCATTACTGGGATTGGTCACTGCCCACAGTAACTCTCATACACATAGGAGTGACTGCAGAGGTCTGTTGGCACAAGGTGCTGTACGTTTGGAACAATAGATGTTATGATAATCAAGCACGCCACCAAAGCAAATTGGAGCCTGACTGTGACAGGTGTGTGTATGTGTGTGTGTGCGTGTGTGTGTGTGTGTGAGGGAGAAAAGGTACAGGTATGTGATGATGACGTTGCATTGGAATTTTTATGTGTCAGAAACTTGTGGGTTATTTAACATTTAATCTCATTGGGTAGAGGTTGATAATCTGTGCTCAAGTGTTGGTTATCTGTTAAATATCATTAAAAATGTAAATAACTTCTAGTCTTTAATGATTTCATCAACATCCATTGTGAGGAGAAGCTGCAGTGGTCAGGCTCATCTCATAGGCTACACTAGGAATACGTACATTGACTAGCTTCCATTCGCAGCAGGCAGTGGGTGAGAGGGGGGACACACTGGACAGGTCACCAGCCTATCACAACGCCAACATTCAGAGACAAACAACCAATCACACCCAAGTTCACACCTTTCTCAACACTTTCCTGCTGTATTCTCACATGGGCTCAATAGGACATTTTTCGAACTGATTGTAAAAGTTCCAGAAAATGTCCGGAGCAACTGACTTGGACATTTTGGTTCTCACAGACAGCCCCTCCAGAAAACTTTAGGAAAGTGTCCAGACTGAAGAGCCTATCTGACAGCAGCTCTAGTTTGATATGAAGTGGTGCAAATAGTCCTTGATTTGAACTAGCACCAACTCAAAGATATCCTTCTTTCTGACTGTGGACCAAACACAGTGATCCTCTGGGTGAGTGAAAACCACAACATCTGGAGCAATGGCTTTATATGAAGATGAATGATGCATCTCCACAACCCACAAAACACACATAAAAGAGTCAATAAATAACAGACTAACATCTATTACAATACTGCAAGGCCCACTTTCAAAGCTCTGGTCTGAACTTCATAAATACATTTTAAACTTACAGATGTTGTTGACAAAGTTGTTTGCCATCGAGCCCATGTTTTCAGTCCCTCAGTCAACATCGAAACACAAGTCTTCACCTCCCTGACTCCTTCAGGGCAAACTGAATTCCTCGCCTCCGCCATACATATTTAATACCGGAGCATATGGTTGTCATCAGAGGAGGTCAGTGCTGGAGGCAAGGCTGCGGCGTGTCCTGTTGGCTATACATCTGCCCTCAGCCTGCTTGGACGGGGGGAAAGGAGGAGGGATAGGAGCTGAGGAAAGAGGACTGACATACAAAACTTTATGTAACTGTGTTGTAATGCTAAAGAGACACTCCACCCTTTTTTAAGGTGGGTGCTCAGCCTGCAGTTAACTGCAACCATACCACTATCATGTGACCATTCACGTACACTGGGCATGTGCATTTGTACAAAGGAAGCACTTGGTTGTAAGTTGCAGAATTGTCGCCCCCTGCTTGAATAATATCTTGTCTCCTAAATTGTATCATTATAAAATGCAGAAATTAACTGCATCTGTTAGCAAAGACCACAGGGTCAGCACCGCTTGTGATTGATTGTAGATGTTGCGTTCTTTACTGCTAGCCGAGGCTAATGACGGTTGTTGTCTTCAGGAAGGGTGTCATGTGATCAGACCAGTCTAATTTGTAGTTTCCAAACATTTCTGTTTTTGCCCTCCCAACCTAAAACACAGCCTGGGAGTTTTCAAACTAAAACGGGGCCAGCAACTTTTCCTTACTTATACTAAGATGTTGTGGGTCTTATTTTTATTGTTGAAACTTTTTTCTCCCAGAAATAAAATTTTTGATTGACGAGTGCACACAGGCTCATGGGTGAGCCTCAGCTGCTGTTACTATGGAGAAGGAGTCAGTCAGGGCAGTAGTAACGGTTGTAAGAGGAATTTTGGAACTTGACCAATGCTGAGTGAAAAAAATCTGAAAGTCCTGTCTCATCCACTTTGCTTTCATTTCATTTCAGCTTCGATTGAATGTCCACACAAACACACACACACACGCTCACGCACGTGGCCAGTGGTTGCAGCGTGGCAGGGGTTGATGTGACTGATCGTCCTAATGCACCCTCCTCTGCAGAGGTCATAAATAAGCGTGAGATACGGACCGAGCCGCCGCTGCCAACCTCATCTGCAAAGTGAGCGAAGAGAAGCAGCGAGGTGCGGCCCTGAGATGCAGCGTCAGGCTGTTCTCGGCACGGACGTCGGGTTCGTCTGCAGCTCGGTCTCGGAAATGAGATATTACATTCTGTCATCTCGGGAGTCCTCGCTTTCCTCTACAGATACGACAGCATCCAGCTCCCGCGGCAGATAGTCTTGACTGATTGGCCTCATTTTATATTAATTAGAATTTCTATGAGTAATAACATTTATTGGATTCCCATTATGACGGCGAGAGGGAGATAAGGAGCTCTTTTGTCTGAGAGAATTTTCTTGGCTTTGCGCTGCTTAAAGCACGAGCGACTCTTAAAATGTGGAGAATGAAAAAGAGATAAGACTTGAAGGAGCTTTCTTCTAATTTTTCAATTGTAATTTCATTTCCCTAGCCTTTAAAACCACTACAGAAATTCCAGAAAAAATACTCGTTTCATTTTTATCTTCTGTCTTCCTATTTTGTTGCCAAAATGTCTCTTTGTTTGGTTTAATTGGAAGGTAATTGAGCACTGACTGATGTAAACTCAACAATTGTAGCTTTTTGGTCCACGATGTCTGTTCATGTAATTGTTTACCATCAACTCTAATAATTAACAGGGAGAAGATTAAATGAATTTTGCCGCCCACTGTGCATATCACTGTTTGAGGTGATTTGTGTGTAAATCAGGACATGTGGGACATTAAAATAATCTGTGTTTATTCACAAAGTAGAGACATCCCATATATGATGGCTTTTTAGAGTGGGGACCTGAATCACAATTGTTTTGATGATGTGTAGAAATGAAAGATTACGTGTCGTCTCCCCTCAAACCCACACTCGCCGTAATTACCAGTGAACCTGTCACACAGTAAAACAGCTAAACCTCATTTAACCTTTACGGATTGTCTGGTATCACAAATGCTGAAAAGTAAAAATTTTCCAAGCTGAATTGTTCTAAAACTTTTCACATTAACACTTAACCTTAACACTGCGTCTCTGTGAATAGACTGATAGTGTTTCGTTTGAAACAAAGTCTTTTCTTACTTACTTTTCTTTCATTTCATTGCTTTCATTTCCAGTCCACAGTCATTGAAATGCTTAGGTTCAGACGATAAAAACTTTGTTCCAATGTTCAATGTAGAGAGGCTGAATAATGCTTTTTAAAACAATTAGAATTGTTGTCTTTCTGTCCACATGATTTCAACTCAGTGCATAAACAGACTTTAAAGCCGTTTAGTTGTTAAGATGTGTTGAATTTGTTAAAAAATGGTCGAGACTGTTGAGAGCACGAAAAAGAGAAACCTAATTTCCACATTTTATTGCACAATAAAAAAAAATTTGGCAGGGGTCTCTCTGTGTGGAGTTTTTCTGCGGATACGCCTGCTTCCTCCCACAGTCCCAAAACATGCAGGTTTGGGTTAGGTTTATAAGAGACTCTATTTGAACCACAGGTGTGAATGTGAGTGTGATTTCTTCAGATGTTTATTGAGGATCAGGTGTTGTGATATTCTGAAAGGTGATTGCAAACCGGACTGTCATTTAGGTGACAAGTTAATAATAAGTGAAGTCATCTGCATGTGATTAATCAGCCCCTGCCTGCTCCTCTTCCTGGATCATTACAGCTACCACACTAATGGTCTGATGAGTATCAACAGTTTGAGCAGATCCACATTTTACACTTCATCTGTGTGAGAAACTTCAAGCTGCACTAGGACATCATCCAGAGCATATCAGAAGCGTCCAGATGAAGGAGCTCATGCTGCAGCTCAGGCAGTTCCCAGCAAATCTTATGAATAAAGAGAATCAGACTTTAACATGAGGACAAAGTAAACGATCTTTCTCTGGAAGAACCTAACAACAAGCTCAAAGCATGTGCATCCTAATCACATCCTCTCATTAACTAACAGCGTCCTGCGAGATGTTTCCCTTTCGAAAAGCTCACTTCAGCAGTCCTTCCCATCATGCATCTGAGCACTCCCCGCTCACTGTCTGCCGCAGACACACTTAAGATAATGAATAGCTGGAGGAGGCTGGCGTTCTTTACTGCAGCCCAGTAAAAGGCCACTAAGTCTGGATCCACCAGGCAAAAAGAAAAAACAAGAGAAATATATCCTGCAGCTGGTTGGACTGTGCTAAACCATCACTCTGAATCTGTGGTTGTGTTAAAGATGCTCTTGTGTCACATCGTTGAAAGCGAAGAATTTCTAAAGGCCAGCCGAGGGCAGACGAAAATGTCTTAATTCACGTCTTCTCCTGTAACTGAGACTCCACAAGAAGGTCACAGCTTCTTAGAACAGCACTGGAGCTGGTCCTGCTCGTCGCGAGGAACTGGAATAGGTAAATGTCGAGCGGAGACGGACTGGGGCTGCGGAAGGAGCTTTGGGAACAGGGCTGATGAAACCCTGGGCGTTTGACTGTCATCGAATTCATCTGCCAAGGTTCGGCTGGCATCATCTTGTCTTCTATTTGAACATTTAGTAATTAATTCATCCAAGCTCAGCCAAATAGTGGCTATTGGCATTTTAATTAGGCCGTTTTGAGCTACAAGAAAAACACATTTGCGACATACTGGGGGCAACAGAAATGTGCATATTAAGACCTATTTGGCATTTTTGGTTTTCTTTGATCACAGGTTCTTAGAGTCTCATTAGTGGCGAAGTCTATGACCACAGAGAATCATGACTCAAAAGCCTGATTTACCAAAATTCCATGTGCTATATTTAGTACCTCATGTCCATAAATGGGGGATCCAGAGATGTTTGGACTTTAAGTTCCTAACTTAGGTCAACTATAACCCCATTCAGTCCTACATATCCCATAATGCAGCTGTAATGTAAAGCTAAAGCACCTCAACGACGCCTCTTCTTAAACTTTGGAAAGTTCCGTCCACGGTGTTGTGCAATAGGAGTGACTTGACGTTGGCTAATTAATAATAATCATGAAATATGATTATTAAAATAAAAAAAATTATCTATCAAAAATAATTAAATTATTAATTGAAGATGATCAGTAATCAAATAACAATAAAACCACTAATGAGAAAATAGGAATTATCAATTAGAAAGTACAAGCTATCAATTAACAATGATAAGGTTATCAACCAAGAATAACGAAAATAATTAGTCCAACACAATAAAATTATCAATTTAAGAATAATACTATCTATATTAATAATTGAGAAAGGGGGGGCACCACCCTGGTTTCCCAGGGGCCAACGATGTCAAGCTATAATTATCAGTCTCATAATGATAAATGTCAAATTAATAATGTCAATATTTTAATATTAACGATTACTTAATAAACAGTGAAGGCTTCTAAGTTCGAGCACAGGCGATCATAATCCAGCTGCAATCACATACATATGCACAAATAATCACAGACTACAGATACTTTAATTACAAAAGTATTTATTAAAAAGGGGAAATAAAGTTATGTTATTCAATGATTTATCATTTTAACAAGCTCCAATATTTCAAAGGTAAACACAGCAGCAGCACTTATCACAATTCAGAAAATACATGGACAACCTGCGGTCTACCTATGTATGTCTGTCTCTATGTGTGTGTGTGTCTGTGTCAAAGTGTCTCTCTGTGTGTGTGTGTCTATGTGTGTGTGTGTGAAATAAAGTTAGTGTTATTTAATGATTCATCATCTTAACAAACTCCCATATTTCAAAGATAACAACAGCAGCTTATCACAATTTAGAACACGCATGTAACCTCTGGTCCATCTATGTGTCTCTGTGTGTGTGTGTCTGTCTGTGTCTATCAATGTGTGTGTGTGTGTGTGTGTGTGTGTGTGTGTGTGTGTGTGTGTGTGTGTGTGTGTGTGTGTGTGTGTGTGTGTGCGAGAGAGAGAGAAAAAGAAGGGGGGTGGCGATGACGCGTAGTGACATCACATCTAAGATGGAGGCCGATCATGATTCGTGGAATCAAGGCCTAAAAACTCTCAAAATGGCGGATTGACTACAAAACAAGATGGCGGAGCCGTTACGAATTTAGAGCCAGGATGGGAGGAGAGAGAGAGCGGAGGCGTGGCAATAATAGACTCAAAATGGTGGGTTTAACTTAACGTTATCCAAAATGGAGAATATGTTAATGACACCATGTGGCCGGAGCGCACACTGGTGGTCGTCACATGAATTACACAAAGGAAATTTTAGACAAAGAGAATTCTTATCTCTGCTTGGCTTTGGGGCCGAATGGTTTCCAGATGTGTTCAGCCTCTCTAAGCATAGATTTAACTATGTGACATGACCTGTATTATAAATACAGGTCAGAAGTGTATATAGGTTGGTTTAGAAGGAGAGAGAGAGAGAGAGAGAAAAAACATGAGAAAACATGTAAGGAGAGTTCAAAGAAGCTCTTAAAAATACACGCCTGAGATGAGTTAACTGTGATTCACCCCTCAGCCCTCAAGCGAGCGTTGTGGGCCGAGGTTCTGATCGGTGAAATCACTGCAGACTCACACAGACGTTAACAGTGCGGGCGGAGGCTTTCCTCGCGGCCTCAAGCACTAACACAAAACCCGGAAATGAACCGGAAGTAGCGGCTCGTCGTAGCCGGCTAAAACAATGAGACTCAGCGGTCTCGCAACAAATACAATCAAATATTAAATAATATGCTACGTATCAAAACTAACATCTGCCCAGATAATCAAGTCTCTTACTGTACCACCCTCGCGGTGTGTCTGCACCTCGGCGCGAATGTGTCGGGGGCCAGTGAATCACGTAGTCTCTCTCACGAGCGGAGCTCCTGGCTCGGCCGCTGGACCGGAAAAGGAAGCGAATTATTCGTGCTGCCTTGACGGAATGAAACTTCGTCTTCTTCTGTAACAGCGGAGAACGTGCTGTTTTACAGGAACGGAGTGGATTGCCTCTTACTCCTCAGCGGGATGAACGTCGCGCTTCTGCAGGGGACGGCTGGTTTGAAGCCGTTTGTAGATTGTTGGAAAAAGGAAAGTCTATAGAAGTGTCGGAGTCCGTCCAGCGGGGCACTTCCTGTTTCGATGTCTAATCGCCTCCTTAGTTACTGAGTCGTGTGGTTAGACCTCTTGAGGTCAGAAAACAACTTGAGCAGCGTGGAAAAGAGGAGGACACAGAGAGTCTCTTAAAAATACCGAGTTAACTAGTAGAACCCCGGAGGGGTTCTGTTGTTGCTTGGGCATCTGAGTGAAGAGAGAGAGAAGTCTGTGAGTTCAGCCCTTTTAAGTCATGTCTCAGGTGACTCCCCCCTGGGAGGAGGGGTCAGGGGTCAGTGTGGCCCTCCAGCCAATTGAGTTGTCAGGATTTGGCCCCCAGGGGCGGGCTTACCGTGGGGGACCAGGACGTGATCTTTTGCCACATGGAGATAAGGGCCCATGCTGGATTTTTAAATGTAAGGGGTTACCCGAGCCTGGCCTAAGGTTTTACGACCCTTTGTTCTAAGTCGGATCACTGGGCCTTGCCCAACAACGGGCACAGAAGCTGTTTGTCCAACATGCCTGAAGCTCTCAGCTTTAATATGTCATCAGACCAACTGTCGTCATACCAGTGAAGCATAACAACCTCAAACACAAACTCCACAACAACTTTCTGCTTTAATCAGTGCAGGAGGCAGCGCTTTGATTGAGGGCAGCTCAGTACCTGGTTTGGGGACTTCAGGGAACAGAGGGAACCTGTCATGTTTGTCTCTTTAACTTATTTAAAAAAACTGAAGCCTCCAGCGTAAACTACTGAAAAAACCACATGTGTTATTGTTTGTGTTGTGTGTCTATACAGCAGACTGCACATAAAATGGACGACATGGCAGCTCCCCAAAAGTGAAGCAAAATATTTGTATTTCCCCCTGGGGGCTGGCGAAAGTATAGGTCATAAGTCTTGCCTCATCCATATAAGCAAATGGGTCTTGGGCCAAAATAAAAAGTCAAAACACCTCAAATATATTTTTATCAAGGATGCTTCCTGTATGTTCAAGTGCTGAATAAGTAAAACTAAACTATGGACAGCTGAGACTAACCAATAGCTACTGCGCAGAACCAAAAAGACGACATCGGTGCAAGATGGCAGTATTCGTATCTGGGATATAATGTATGGCTTCATTTCTGAATAGTGGGAGGAATGCCTGATCCCGCCGTCGCGCAAACATGTGGTCGTGGTAACGTGCTAGTTTCTGGCAAGGTGCAGTAAATCACCTCTTTCTGAGGTGAGCTCTTTTTCCCTGCCGCCTGGCTACACCGGATCTCAGGGCTCCGCCACCCAAAGACTGTGTCCTGCGCTCTGCGGCATTTAAGGTGTTCAACCCTGGAAACGTCTACATGTTTGAAATACCGGATACACGCAGAGGTCCAGACCCAGCGAAAACCGAGGGAGAATAACACTTGAGAAAAGAAATAACAGAAAACTGGGGTGAACCTTTAGCCTGAGGGGAGGGGAACTTATCTAAATCTAAAACAGACCCGAGCTTTCAGCCACAGATGCCAGGGAACTTCTGTACATTAAATCCATCACTTCATTAAGCGTTTTAAATAGAATTTCTCCTCATTTTGACAGATACGTTTTTATGTGGATGCCTTTAAATACAGGTATCATGTTAAGTGTGATTTGGACAAACAGCAGGTCCTCCATGCAGAGTGACTCCTCGGATGAACCATATAACTCAGGCAAGACCCTTTTTCATGCTTACTTTGTTTGGTCTGAACCTTCAATCTTTTCAGTTTAGAATGAAGTAGAGTGAATATCAAACTAGTGTGGAGAACTGTAACCATAAGTGATGCTGGTAATCAAACCAATGAAAACAGGAAAATGGTCAGGTCATTCATTTTCTCCAATCTTAAAACAGAAAGACCAATAATCCGCAGAATTGACAGCGCTCCAATGTCAGATGCCCATATGCAAACCAATCATTGTCATGTAAAGGTAGATGCAGCGCGATGACAGGACGCACATATGTCATACGAATTTAGTGCTAAATTGCAATGTGAAACCAACACATAAGGGATCATGTATAGACAATGTAACAAAGGCATGAACCTTGGTTCGGACTTTCATGTGTCAAAGATCCGTGTGTACTGTTGTGGCAAGCGACATTTAAACTTACATAAAACTGCATAAATCGCTTCTGCTCGGTTCTTTGAGTGACTGAATCCTCTTCTTCTTCTTTTGTTGAACAATCGTTGTTGTACAGTTCTTTTCATGTTTCCATAGACACAGCTGTCGTGGATCAGCCCCTCAGACTGTTGACACTATAACAACGAATAACCCAGACTGCAAACCGTCTCCAGCGAAAGCCTGAACTGGGTCAGGGGATATTCAGGGACAAGGCAGAGCTCTGGGGGCGAAGGAGGGAGGATTCAGAGGGATTTGAAGAAGCCGTGTGTTTCATCATCATTTATTATTGAAGCTTGGGGGATTATGGTGCTTTTATCAAAATCACAGATTTTTTTATCGATGTTTCCAGCTTTATGGAGTGTGGATGGTTAGTATCAAAGGGCAAATTAGGCCAAAAGGGCAAAAAGCTGTAAAATGCAAGAGGTTCGTTTAAGGACGCCAACTCACTGTGGGCTATGAGCTCCCTGGTTAGTCAGTGTTCCCAGAGTTGTTTCTGGAGACTGAACATGAACCATGTTATCATGAACACTTTAATCTCATGGGTTTCCTCTGCTTCTCTTTCTTGTTCATTTCTGTATCCTTGTTAAATGCAGAATTTCAGAGCAATGTTAAGAAGATGTTTTCTTTTCTTAAGTGAAACAGTTCATCACCGAGGTGACAAACAGTAAAACTCTGGTTCATGAACGAATACATAAACTGTTCTCGCCAAAACAACACGTTACATCTTGACAACAAAGTGATGCGATAGTTTTTGTTGTTTTTATTAGACGTCAGTGAGTTAAAGTAATCGAAATCCAAAAGAAAAATTGAGACTATTCCAGGATTCATTTTGTCAGTGCACATGTGCAGCATTAAAGAAAATTATCCTTTACTTATATCATGATGTAGAAAGGTGAAAAAGAGGAAAAGTGTTTATGTTGTCAATATCAGGCTCAGTTTACTCTCTTGTTGCCATTAACATGTTTGTTATTACAAGCTCATTACAATCAACATTTCCCATGAAATAAGATGAACACAAATAGAAGAAGAACAAGATACAGAATATTCAGAATTCACTTTCTTGACTTTTCAGAATCTGTCTGTTTGTTGGTTCCATTTTTAGCTGGATGACACAAAATCTACAAAAACAGATTTTCACAGAATTCTGAAAAAAGATGGCACATGGGCCAAGTAAGAATCCATTACATTTTGTTGTAGGTCTGGAGAAAGGGGGGAATTCAGGGTTGTTTTTATCCGCATGATTTTGTTCAAGGAGACTGTTGGGCCTTGACAGAGATACGGGCTACAAATACGTGTCACACTCTCTTATTCACGTTCCTGGTCATGTACAATGTTCATACAGGGCATTTTCTGTGAATGGAAAGAATTGACACATGCACCTTAAACGAATCCAAAGTCAAGTATTTCAAGAAAAGGTTCAAATGCATAAAAAAACGACAATTAGACATCAGGACACACTGCCACTCTCTGACTTGCATCAGTCCCTGTCGGCAGGTCAGGCTGTGACACAGTGTCCGTCCACAAAGTGCACGCCTGGATATGAACAATACATCATGCACGCAAACACACACACGTTCACTTACACAGACACAAACAAAGGGGTTGTTTCTCGCTCTGGCGCTTCTCCACCGCCGACACGCACACACACGCTGAGTGAGAGGCCAGATGGAGGCTCAGTGTGGGCTGCTGGCCTTTCACACTCTCTGTTTCTTCTCCTTCACCGACCCTGTTCCCTCTCTCTCGCTCTCGTGCTCTCTCTCTCTCTCTCTCTCCTCGTCCCACTTACCTCGTTCCTCCGCTCCCTTTCTTCTTTGTCAGCGCATCCTCATCACCACCTTTGGTGTCTGACCTTTTTATTTGTTCTCTCTGCGATTGCGGGCCTTTTCAATGTGCGAACCACGTGTGACAATGGTCGATTGTGTTGCGACAGAATGTTTCGCTGCACAATGAAGTGAGATTTTTGTGAAGAATGTTTGACTCGTACAGTACAAGGTCAGGAGGGGGGAGGGGGGGAGGTCACACATTGATCTAGGGACTATTCTTCTTCTTCTTATTCTCATGATTACTATTGTGAAGTGCTGGGCTCTGTTCCATCCACCGTTGTCATCAATCATTTCTGTTTTCTTTTGTTTCCCCGAAGATTTTAACATTTTCCTAATAGTTTCCTCCAGCACTTTGATAGATACAAGCTCTGAATTGTAACTGGGACGAGCTCTCTCACTCTGGCTCTCGTCTTCCTTAATCAAATAAGAGGCAAAGCGAAAAAGGAGAAATGCTTAGTCCTCCACCTTCGCATTGCCTGTGCTGTAAATATTGATCCCAGGTTAAAGCCAATTAGAATAATGGAGCAAAAACCGTGCAGGCTCGGCCACAATGTTCTTGGCTTGGGTCTTGGGCTCGTAGAATAACGATGGTGGAGAAGGCTTCTGATTTAAAGAGCTGGAGTGTCTGACCGAAATAAGCCCTTAATACATCTTACGGAGGATAATGCACGTTAAACACCATCGATCAGTGTCCTGAGAAAGGGGAAATCTCCTCCAGAGCAAAAACCATACATGGACGCGTTTCAGGAAATCAGCTGCCAGAAAACAGAGAAGATTGGATTAGTGGAGGAAGGAGTTTTAGGTTTCAGCCTTCTCTTGATGCGAGCACTTTTGCAGTCGCATTCAGGGGAAAACCAAATTAACACTTGAATAATCATTATTATGATAAAAACTACCTGAAATCACGGAAACCGTACGTTTAAGTCTGGTCCATGCATGTCCCATCCACTAACATGGAGGAGGCAGGTTTTTCTGACCTAAACTGCAGCCAGCCGCTTTACTTTGGCGGAGCTGTCATGTCGTCCAGCTGGCATGTTGTCATCGTCTATTTGTATTGACGCCACTTCGAGTAAATCTTTAACCATTTAACGATAAATTACCTGTAACAAGTAATAACTGATATGTTTCTCCTGCTAATGTATTCAACTACTATATTACTATATCTCTACTATCTCAATCAGCTTAAATCCTTTTACTTTTACCTATTTATATTTTTGATTCACTGCACTTTGTACTTTTCACATAATTATGTTTGCTCAGGTTTTTACAGAGAACTTGTGGAGATGTAGAACAGTGAACCGTACCCATGAGGGTGGGATGCCAGCCGCATCCATGACGGCATATCGTGACATAATCTCTAATGGAGGCCAGGCTGCAGATGGCAGACACCCCAGGGTCCAGATTCAAAGCAGAGCACGGCGAGCAATGCGCCCCTGTCTTGTGACGTGCCATAAAGCTCAGGGCAAAGTCTGTGTCACCCACTCGCTCGCTCTCTACACACAGGCGCTGTGTCTAAATGTCGTATAAATATTTAAAGTCTGATCAGGGGACACTCAGAGGCTCCCAGCTCCACTTTCTAGCTCTCAGTGAATCCACATTCCCTCGGATCAGAGTGCGATCGAGACACTTTCTCTATCAATGCAACCATTCAATCAGCAGCACAGTGGGAGGGCTCTGTGCCACAGGCTTCGAGACCCACACTGGGCTCAGCAAAGTACGAGATTTTTATTTCTTAAAATGGAAACAAAATTGTCTGGAACAGCTCGACAGGGTTGCTTCCTTGGTCCCAGCAACCTTGGCATGTAAACAAGTGACACAGGTCCACCTCCTGTAACAAGTGTGGGACTGTGAGTGGCTGTGATGTTATTTTTCACACTCAGACCTCAGGATGATCGACTCTCTGTATCTGTGAGCGTCTTATTGCTCAGCTCGGCTCAGCTCTGGTTGTAAAAACAAATCTGTCCTGCTTGTCCATTCAGCCCCAGCACAGGCAGGAATGTAAACTCACCTTAAATAAACAGGGGAGCCCTTATATACAGTCTACGGTGGGCCCCCCCCAGTGCCTCCCCTTACCACCACCCCTTGTATCATGGCTGCTCTCAGACTCAAATAGTGCAGCGATGTGGGGGTGTACATATTAGCTTAAATCAGTGTCAACATGTCCATGATTTACCTTTGTGTGTGTGTGTGTGTCATACTAACTTACGTTGCATATTAACATGTTAAATATCTTTTAGTGTAATATATAACACATTGGTTCGTTATTAAATATAAATGTAAAATTTATTGCATATCACACGTTTTTTATATTATTGGATAATTGGAAATTTGTATTTAGGTGTCTGATTCACATTCTACCTCCCAATTGTTTATGGAGCAACAATTAAAACATAACACTGAGATGTTTTTTGAAGAGACAATCAAAGCGATGTCCAAAGCTTGGGTATCACGCTTAACTCAACTCAATATGTTAAAAAAACGTTCCCATAGTGCTCAACTTCAGCTCTGTTGCTAGGTTACAGCAGTAAGGGCGGGATGAGCTGAACACCGATCACGGAAACCAAACTATCTCAATTTGGTTTTGGCCTTCGCAGAAGTCCGCCTACTTCGTGGGCCGCATATATTGCATCCTCCGAGGGACGCAGCACCTGAATTGAGACACAGCAAATAGGTTGGGTGGAAAAGTTGAGTGTTAAAGAAAATGCAAGTGAAACTGCAAACTAAACCCAGAAACCAGGATCACACTTCCATTAGAGCTCATTATACAGTGTAATTCAATGACCTTTTAATGCATAGTTTGAGAATTTTGCTCATTTTCCGTCTTGTGAATGTGAAGCTACACACAGGATATCTTAGCTTAGCATAAAGACTGGAAATACGGGGAAACAGGTAGCCTGGCTCTATATGTTAAGCCCCTTGATAACTAATGATCACAGTGTATGTACATGTATAATCAGCTGCCACAGACAAGCATGAGGTGCAACACAACCCTCCTCTGTGCAGAGAGGAGGCCAGGGTGTCCAGCAGAAACTGGGCTGACTGTGTTTCTCCAGGAATCAATGGAGCACAATGTAGTAGTGAAATATTCAGGGTCAGTCCTCTCCTGACGCTGAATAAAGCAAAAGCCGTTGGTATTTAGCAGAAGTGTTTTGCAGACTGAAGCAGCTTGTTCCTGCTGCCCAGGAGGTTATGATTTCAAAGTTATTTTGCCCATTTGTCTGTCTGTGAGCCGGATTACACAAAAACGACTAAATTGGTTTTCTTGCAATTTGTTGGAAGGTTGGGAAATGGGCCAAGAACAAAGGGAACAAAGTGGCAGATTTTCTTTTTAAAACAAAACACTTTCACCAATTTCCCAGGGAATAATACAAATATTTGATGAGAAAAACCGGCATATCTAAGGGACTGATATCTATGAGTGTGTGCAATTTTGTTCGGCTTGATTGAATTTAAAGGGGCAGAAGTTTGCGCCCTGTGTGCCATTCTTGAGCGTGTGCTGCGGCCAGGTCCTTCAACAGTTAACCACCCATCTCAAGGCTGCTTAACAGCTGGGCTGTTTGTACAGCTGGATGTGGAGAGGTGGACATTTAACACACTTATATAATCCACAACTGCTGAGCCACTTCCTCACTGCTGCTGCACAAAAACGTCCGACCTCAGTTTCTTTAAACAAACCCCTTCAACAGACACAGTCACATCGGGGGTCAATTCAGCTCCGTCTCCAAGAGTATGGAAAAGGGTGGATGTCAGCAGACTGCAATAAAAACATAAACAAATAGACAAATAACCAAATGTAAATGTAAACATAACGCAAAACTAGAGAATCACAAAAAAACAATTAACAAATGTAAACAAAACCATGAATGTGAACATAAATATAAGGCTAAACAAACATAAACACACAAATGCAGCGTGGTGAAGCTGTGGACAGATGGAAATCACATGACAACATTTAGTCACTCATGTCTCATGTGTCTGTTATGTAATCACCTCACAGCCATGTTTTTGTACGTTAGTTTGTTTACTTACAAAGATTTCCCTTGCAAGGGGCTTGCCTTTTTGTTTACATGCAGATCTTTCATAAAATTCATTCTCAAAGATGAGGCCTATAATCACTTAAAAAAATTCAACTGAAACTTAATTAATTCTCCTTTGTATCACAGAACAAAAGTACATTTTCACTTATTTGAATAAAAGTATTTGTTTTTAAGTATTTAAGTGGAAGAGTATCCACTTTACTTAGGATGGTAAAGTATTTTACTGTCAAATGGTTCTAAAGTTAATAACACTTGGGCTGAAACAAAGGACGTACAGCTGATATGAGTCCCAGATGTTCCTGAATAGAATAAAAAGACAGTGTTTTCATCTGTCTTCCACCTGCATCCAGGCAACATATCATCAAACACTAACTAGTATAAGTGATCAAATTGTATAAATGGTTAATCCTTTTATTAGAGCAAATAAACAAAATCAAAGTAGAACTAAACAAAAAATAATCAGTTCCATTGCAAAGAAAGAGTTTCATGTAGGACTCAGCACATCTGTGTTTTGACTTTGGCTATGCACACATGGAATTGGAAAACCTTGGACAGATTTGTGGAAGCTGCCCCTTCCAGAATGTGCAGACTGATCCAAGTCACATGCATATTTGTGGGGGAACATATAGAAAGCAGCTGAAAGACGAATCCCACTCAATCGCTGCATGTAAGCCAAGAAAGAACAGTGAGAAGATATTTCCTGACAAAAAGAAACTTGTGTCTGATATAATCAGACACATGTTGCCCCATATATATCAAGCACAGATGTAAGATCTTGACATCGACACCAATAATTTGACCATTGAATAGGACACTACTCCGATTATGTTAAAATTAATTGCTAAATGCTAGAAGATTACATTCATATTCCTGTTTACATCTTATAGACCATAGACTGATTATGAATCATATCAATAATACGTTCCCTAAAAGCCAGATGTTTGTGCCTGTGAAAAAATATTGCCAATTGGATCCATCCAAAAATTCCATTATATGCATTTCCCTCAAACACACCCCAAAAATATGTGACTTCTTTGTTGCACCAGCAGTCTTGTTTGCTCATCAAGCATTGGTAAATCTATGTCAACGTCGCAAAGTAGTGTGACAACTCCAATAGGCCGTTATATTGCGATTGAAGATGTTTACCAGTCGACATATTGGGACACTTCAATGCTCCAATTGTTGCTAATTCCAGAGTTTGGCCTTATCCATATAAAGTTAATCAGAAAATGCTGTTTATACGGCAGTGTCTTATTCACACTCTTGTCTTAATATCAGAATATTGGTGTCCACCTAAACCTGCTACTGAGCCAAAACCATCTGGGACAAATGTTCTCTTTCTGATCAGTGGACAGGCTGAGATGCCTCGTGCAGAGGACAGAGTTCGCTCTCCCACCTGGTCGTAAGCATGATTCTCCTCCGTCTCTCTCACCAGACTGCAGCACCAGATGGATAAAACAGGAACCTTTAAGACAGCGGAGGAAAAAAGGGACACATTCAAGCTAAAGAGGCAGATAACTACTTCCAAACCTAATGTGCTTTTATACAACCAGCCTCACTGAGCATTAAATATTCAGTGTAAGTCAAAGGTAGACTTGGAGGAGCAAGTTCATCCGGGGTGATACTGTGATGGGTAAAATTAATCTCTCTAAATGTGTGAGAGGATCCTAATGGCATAGATTAAGGCGTGATGGTACTTTCACAACAGCTGCAGGTGCTGTGAGGAAGACTATTCACCTTCACCAAAAAGGTTATGTGTACGCCCTTGTCCATTTGTATGTTTGCCTGTCTCCCAGCAGAATAACAACAAAAATACTGAATCCATTTCCATGACATTTTGTGGAGGGAATGGGCACGACCGTAACATTTTGGAGTGGATCCATTTATTTTCTCACTTTCTTTAACATGGTGAGATAGGGCATGAGTCCTGGTGGAGGTATGCACTCGACTTACTGTTAAACTGCTTTCAGACGTGCACTGAAGTCAAAGTTAAGAAGACATGAGATGCAAGAGCTTTTGGTGATGAGGGCCAAAAGGTTTCGATGTCCTGTGAACAAAACCATGTGATTTCCGCAACTGAATTTATATGTCATGTCCCACCATGAGTCTTTTAGACATTTTCCTGACAACCTGGTGATGCCTTCCTCATATGAAGATGCTGCAATGCTTCTTTCAAATTAAAACGTAGTAGTATGGATGAAGCAAAAATCAGGTCAGGGTTGATACATGCTAACCACCCTCCCCTGACCCTTACTTAGATTTATAGACCACTCGTCCTTGACGAACTGGCCTTGAGACTCACATACGATTGAGCATAGTTAGAGTTTGCCTCGTAATGGCGATGCAGCTGCAGTGAAGACCCCTCGACGAAACAAATACTGAGACATTCACACTCTCAGCGGAGGTGCACACAGCGTTCCTCCCGCTGAGACACACAGGAGCGGTCCCCCACCCGGTGAATGCCACGTTTGTCGAATCAAATTCTCCTCAATTACTTCCTCCTGTAAGTGCACCGCGGGCCTGGTGAAAGTATCCAGGACACTGTGGGGCTTGCAGGGGGGTTAGAGGAAGATGGGACTGCATCTGACAGTCTCCAGCAGAGTGTCTGGGCCTGATAACACCCACAGCCTCCTCAGTGTGTCCGATTGTTCAAGGTTTTCCTGGGTTTGGACAATAAAAAGCAAGTCCCTGAATGCAGCAGCTTGATTTTTATGCCACAGTGTTCTCTGACTCTATAAAATCCCTGTGTCCTCCCATAACGGGCAGCGCCACACAAGCAGCAGTGTGTTAGGGTTTTTATTGATGATGATTAGGTGCTTTTCTTCCTCCTCCTGCCTTCCTGCCTGTAGCCAGCGACACAAACTATACGAGGTTAATGTCTTTTCATAATGGTGGCTCCATAACTCCTCTCTGCGTATTAAGATTAGGTTTATTATTATTGCTCTCGTAGGTGCACTGTCATCGTAAAAGTTTCCCCCAATTCAGTGATGCACAAGCAGCAGGCTTTCGGGGAGTGCTCAAACTGTTTGCCTAAAGGGGAGATAAATAAAAAAAAATCACTGAAGAGCAACCTGTTGTTTTACGATGCTTTTTATATTTGTCCGAAAAGAAACTTTGGATGACTTTCAGCTCTCACTTAAAGAAATAAAATTTTCAATTGAACACTACATAACAGCTTTCACTGCTGCTTCGTTGGATCTAACGTTTAACTTGAGATTTTTTTGGGGGAGAGTTCTTCTGACGTCTTGAAGATATAAAGCTAATTCGCAATCGTCCACTCAAGGAGGCAAATCACAAAGTGTGGTAATGTGGTTGTAAAAATCCATCAGCACATCTCTCACTAAGGTGTAGGACTCCTTTGTTGTGATGGCTGACGACGATCAGTAGCTATCCTTTGTCTTCGTGGTTCTTCAGAAAGTCCAGGTCTCAGGAGGATCTACCATGGCACAGAGTGTACCTCTGCTAAGCCCCCTATGTTGCAATGTTAAAGAAAGTGATAACACACTTGTGGATTTGCCCTTTTACCACAGCAGCTGAACCCAACACCCGATGCAAGCACAGGATTTTTATTTGGATCTGCACCAAATTTCACACAACCATGGAAATCTCTCCCCTCAGTACATGTTATCTTTTAAATCAAGATCCATACATTATTACCTCAATCTCAAATCTCTCAGTGGTTCAGATTACTGACGGTTTCAAATGTCTGAAATATTTTCTTATAAATTACATAAATATCTCACAGGTTTTGCCACTTGATTAATATCTGACATTTCCAGTAAGACAAGTCTTCCTCCAGACGGGTGTTGATTACAGGAAATAAAACAGGGCAGAACTCAAGCCAAGAACATTCTTGTCAATTTTGATTTTAGTCTTGTATTATGACATTATTCTATTATTATGATCGAAATTTAATTTCTTCCCCTCAGTATTGTCCCAATACTCTGTCATATTAGAATTATAAACATCCAAATATGTTTTATATGATTCTTGCCCCGCTTTCATTATACATGTATTTATCACCTCCTCCAGTTTTTCCATTATTTCTCTTGATGAAACATTTATTCCAGGAGAAATGTTCAGGAGGTCCCGAGGCACCTCTCCATCCGCCCAGGTGCAGGCTGAGCTGTGCTCTTTGGAGGACAGATGTCTGGCCTTGCTCTAAGGCAGCATGTTGTTGAGTGAGAAGAGGCTGTAAGACTGTTCCCCCACAGGAGTCTGAGAGGTGCGGCTGATGTTTGTGCACTGTGTGAGGAAGGAGGGGAGGGGGTTGTCTTGAAAATGACCTGTGTTTCAGAACAAGCTCCCAGCGTCCTCCCTGATGGGATTCCCTGTGTTGTTTTCACTCTGGACAACATGCTGGAGCACATCTCATCTGCACAGCAGCCGCATCCTCCACAGACTCCTCCAATCCGTGAGACTGGGTCGAGGAGTCAAAGATATGCAGGTCAGACATTTTCACAACAAGAGGAAACAAGTAAGCAAGAGGGAGCGTCTGGGTAGAGCAGGCAAAAGGCAGATCATGATGTATACAATCCACTGTAGAAATCCCTTGTGTACAGCACATCAACCCCAGGTTCAGCTCTTATTACCAAAAGCTCTTGAATTTCATTGTTTTTCCAAGTTGACATCTTCATAAGCATCTTCTATGCGTATGACACATCTTTTTCATCCTGATATTGGTATTCTTTTCGTTAGTTCAGTTTTGCGTCTGTCACTCTGACATTTTCCATACATTTTTCATGGAGGCTGGCAGAAAAAAGGTTTGGAAAATGTCAGGAGCAATTTTACGTTCTCACATTCAGCTCCTCAGGAAAGTTTCAGGAAAACATCCAGATTACGGTGCATGTTTGAAAGCAGCTGAAGAAGCTTGTTTGTACGAACAATAAATCTCATATTAACTGAATCACGCAATAGTAAGTAAGGACAACATCTAGCCTCTTGAACATATGATGGGAACATGATGCAGACTATAATATACTACGTTAACCACAGTGTAATAAAACATGAAACCTCCTTATTTACTAACACGCAAAATTATATTTCTCCATAGAAAGTGTTAAATTATTTTGATAAAATATTCCCAGCTTTCATTCATTCTGTATTTCTGTGAAACTATAGCATCTTTCAAATTAAATGTTACCCTGAACAAAAATATTTAAACAGATCCGATAAAACTCAGATCACTAAAGAGAAAACCTGTCGATGATGAAGTTAGTAAAATAAACCTCTTTGCACTGACTCTGCAGTGTTAACACGTATGATAAACACATAGTGTACATGAATATCAGCTGCGGAGGTCAGGCCTGTGCCTGTCTGCTCACTCCACTGGAGACAGATTACAGCCGATGGTGTTCATTGATATTTCTTTCCTCTTTTTACCCTGTAGCTAATTTTTTTCTGCAAAACGTCCAGCGCACAGCTAAATCCCCGTCTGCCTGCGACGGCTCCATCTGGACACCGAGTGACGGGTGAGAGGAGAGAGAGGGATGGAGGGAGAGAGAGGTGTGCAAAGTGACCAGAGTCCCTCTCCAATGTCAACTCTGTAACAGAGACAGATTGCAGTGGGAGGGACTAGTCCCATTTCTGAGAATGAGTAACGCTGAAAGCAGATGACAGCGTGATCTCAATCAAAGAAGCTGCAGAGATGGTATACAAGTATACATAATATACTTGTATTTTTCTGATGACATTTATTTAAACTTCATTGGTTTACGTTTGATTATATTTTTACATTTTCCTTTGTAAATCTTTTTGGCAGGCACAATTTTATTTGAGCATGACACTTTCAGAATTTTGATTTGCTTCCGCAATGACAATAAACATATTGAATCTTGTTACCATGCAGTGGCAGCCAAAACATTCTCCTATAGAACCACATTATAAGCCACTCGATCTAGATTTTCATTTGGATGTGGACAAACAGACCCGACATCGATACCAATCCACTAAATATGATTTTTTTTCATCACGATTCACACGAAATTCTCTGCAAAATAAAATATTTTATGAAAAAAACCCAATCTCGCAATGTTAATTAAAGGGGAAAAACTCATTTGAACCTGAATTAATTGTGTTCTCCCCTAACCATTACTGCAGCCTTCCACTAAGTTTCATGGTAATCAGTCTAATAGCTGTTGCATGCTGAGTAACATATGTGAGTAACAGACAAACAAACAAACAAATGCAGAGGACCTCCTTGGAGCTAACTATCTCCACATGAGTCCATGTTGAGATGATTGTGAACATGTGACCCTTTCTGACCTCTGACCTCTCATTAATCCCCCGCTCTGGCACTCATGTGGTTCTGTGGCACCAGCAGAGAGATTCTGATATCCCCACCTGTAACGTCTCCCCTGTTGCCCGACCAAAAATTCAGTTTGTGGCGGTCCAAACGTCTGGATGGTTATTAATCATTGATTACAGTGCCATTGATTGAAGCTATAGGCATGCTGCATGTCCAATCACTGGATAATTATGAAGCAGGTTTGCATGTGCAGGATTAACAGTGTGATGGCAAAGTCAAAAATTGCAGCTGAGGATTGTAGTTACAACTTCTCCTCCACAAACAGACATTAACTCTGATTATCTGCATGTGTCGACCTTCTCGGTTTTCACCCCTCATATATTTCTGTTCCATAAAAAAGAAACAAATAAAACGACAATGGAAAACCTCAGGCCTCCATTTGCATGCAGCTGCCTGTCTGTTGATTGTTTGTTCCCCACACCTTCAAAAGGTTCAATACACAGATAATGTAATATCGGCAAACATCTCCAGCTGTCTGTTTCAGACAAGTCTGACCTTTCAAATGAATACATCTTCTTATCGTGGACACACTTCTGATGGATTTCTCACAACCTGAGCCGCTGCCTCCCTGAATACAAACAACAGCGCTCCCCTCGGCCGTGGCATTCACGTCGTGAGCTGTTGATCAGAGACCACCGACCTCAGTCACACGCTCCAGAACTCAACCCAACTTTATGTATAAACAAATATGTAGCCCCGAGTTCTTCGCTTAGCAGGATAGGTCAATAAAAGCATATAAATAAAAGTCAACACAATAAAAGAAAGGATGGAAATAATTATGAAAACCACTGATTAAAACATAAAGACTGAGGCTGTAACATTTCCCGATAGTAAAAGCCGAATTAAAACAAAACAGGCCTCTAGTTTGTTTTTTTAAATACTGATGGAGCTCGGCGTTGGATATCCAGAGGCAGAGTGCTCCTCAGTTTAGAGGCATTAAAACGGAAGGAGGCCTCCGTTGCACTTTTATAGTCCACAGATGGAACATTTTGGTGATCTGGCTGAAAATATAAAGTGAAGGAAGATCTCTGATGTAGGGAGGAGTGAGGTAATTTAAATATTTGCAGACAAGTACAAGAACTTTAAAATCAAGATACAGAAAGTCATTGCAGAATTTCCTGCAGAGGGGAGACATGATTGATATCAAATTCAGCATTTGGATTGTGGCTGCTGTATTTTGTATTAGATTTCGTTTTCTTGTCAACTTTATTCTAGTACAAAGTGATACAATAGTTTAAAAAACTGGTGGTGAAAGCGTGAATGAGCTGTCAGCATCTTTCTTAGTTAAGAACCTGTGGCACAGCCAGCTGTCTCAGGCGCAGGATCATGGACAGATCTCCAGATTTCCACTCAAGAGCAGTCCTACATTACCACTGTCCTGACTTAGCGACTTCCAAACAGTCGACGTATTAATTGCCCCTGCAAGGTCAAAGTCGAACAGTGGGTAATGTTATGAGCCATGTCCAACCCACAAATATATAACTTTTTTTAAAAATCAGTTAGAAATGTGATATTAGCATTGATTATACTCTATATGCACATGTACTGTATCTATGACCTGTATACATCTATCTATTGCTATCACCATTCACTTATCCGCCACAACGGTAAAACCAGTTATCAGATTTAAAGTTGTAGTTGATCCACCAACACACAATATTACACTGACTCTACTTTCTGCACGGTCACTGCAATGTCACAGCAACTGCAGCAGCTCCCCATAAATCTGATAAGACCAGAAACTGTAAGCTTCAAAGTCAAAGCAAAGGAAGCTGATTCACGACACACACACACACACACGCACACACACACACACACACACACACACACACACACACACACACACACACACGTGGACAGCTTTGGGGGAGATTTTCCCCTGTGATTGCTTGTGGTTACAGCAGCTCTCCCTTAAAATGCTCCCACCCTTCCTGTACGGGATAAACATTCGGAGCATGCAGCCACCCACCGGCCAAAAACCTGAAACTGATCCTCGCCGGAAGTAGGCCCCCCCCCCCCCCCCCTCTGTGGCTCTGTGTGGCAAACAGATTCTTCTTCAAACTTGTGCTAGTGGGAATAAGGCAGAGTGATGCTGCTAATAACTTCAGTGGGAGACACCTGGCCACGTCCCATCTCGTGCACTTAATGACAAATATAAAGAGTTTGCAGTTTGTGTGGAGACACAGTGTCTGTGCTTCTTTCTGAAAAGGAAGACCAACTCCCAGAAAGCTCCAAGAAACAGTTTGAATATCCTGGGAAATCTTTAGAGTTAGATGAAAGGACTGATACCGATCCAATATCGGTACAGTTAATATCATGTCACATCCAGTCGCTTGAGCTGACGGGAGGATTCTATGGCACAGCCAGGAAAAAGTTAGACGTCTCACTAGTCTGTGGTTTGAGGGGAGACTTGAGTTGGTTGTTCACGAACCAGAAGGTTAGTGGTTCAAACCCCGGCTCATTTAGTCTGTAAGATGTAAGACACTGAATCACTAGTTTTCCTCCCAAGTGTATGTGTGTGAATGGATGAATTAACTGCTTTGAGTGGTTAAAAAGACGAGAGAGGTGCTAAATAAATGCAGTAAGAAAGAATGGCATCACATTGGACCTATGAGTATGGAAAGAATGAGATCATCCAGAACAGGGTTGTGAGAACACTTAAATATGTCTTTTGAATTAAGAAACTCTCAGGATCCTCCAGGAGGAGCTGGAAAACTTTGGTGGGGAGAGGCCATGATGAGAATCTCTCCTACTTTGGTTGACATGTAGCAGCAATGACCCTACTCTGGATAAGAGGCAGTAAATGAGTGGTAGGACGGATAAAGATCCATAACTTGTTAATCACTGAGCTGCAGAGGTGCTTGTTTGTTGCTTTTGAACCATGCACGATGTTACCCTCGAATCGAGTTAAAATAGTATATAAAAATATACAGTAGAAATTGAATGTAAACTGCAAATGTAATTTATTGGTCGTTTAATTCAGCCCCCACCAATGCTTCAGCTTCGTTGCATCTGAGCAGATGTGAGTTTTGGGGTTGTTGGTAGATTTCAGCTGATTTGCAGGGGCGAGCATCTTGACAGCAGCTGACAGTGTCGGACAGATCCAGGATCTTACACAGTTCATTTCACACTCTGGAGTTTTCATGGTGTAACAGGTTTTTGAGGCTTGTTGACAACAGCTGGCAGAGCAGGTTTTTATTTTCTGACAGCACCAATGACGACTGGAAATGATCGACCACAACGTTTGAATAGACAGACTCAAGGAGTGGGGGAGTCACTCTGACCACCTGCGTGTTTGGTCTCAATCTTAATTTAAGAGACAGTTTTTTGTCAGCCAGTGCTCATGTAGCTGAAGACCAGTTTATTTTCATGAAATATGCTGACGCTGGAAAATAATCAATAGGTCAATAAACATTTTAATGCCGATGATATACTATTGTACCCCTCTGTTTTCTCATTCGACCTCAGTGCACTCTCGTTGTCTGTCTGGTGTACAAATCATTAAAGGTAAATAAATAATTGGGACAAAAAGCAGCAAGAGAAAAACAGCACTATTGCTGTTCTCAGACATAAACTCCACAATAAGTCTGGAAAATGTTGTTCAGACTCTGTCTGGAGTTTGCCTTTCACATATGAAGAATGCAGCAGGATGTGCTGCGCTCAGGAGACTTCACAACAAGAGAAACAACTCATATTGGCCCAAGAATTCTCTCCATATTGCACTATTTTGCAGATTTACATCCAGTGCCAACACCGTATATCAACATTAAATTTGTGTCCCATCTCAGACCAAGAACTCAAGTTGTTATTAATGTTTGAACATATTCTTGTCTTTTTATATATTTCTGTTCTTATTAGGCAATAGCCTGTAAGTCAATCAGTTGTGGTTGGTTTTTGGTACCTTTATGTTTCTCTCTCTGTCCTGGATACAGAAACCCAGTGAATCTGCTTGTTTTTAAATCCTGCACCACTAAGCTCATTTTGTTAATGTTAATGTTTGTTCGCAGCAGACCTATTTCTGCTGTTTTTCTGAATGCAGATCTCATACATGCCGGTGCCCGACTCATACACTGACGCTGGGGTTGATAGAGATCAGCTTTTTGCTTCAGGTTAAAACTTCATGGAAGGGAGGTTTAGTCACATGACTGACGGAGCCAGAGACCCAGATGTGCTGGTTTCCTGCATCACTTATTTCCGAGAGAGAGCCGAGCCAAGTCATGACTCAAAATGGCAAAAATGAAAGGGTTTTACCTCAGCGCACATGCGGTGCCATGCTCTGCTTGGTGAAATGACTTCACATGTGGGAACTTGCTGCAACGACTGGCAGCGAGAAAGGATATAACACAAGCTGAGAGACACTGGGCCAACACTTTTCATGTTTTATTGAACTGAAAGAATAAATGTCTACTGGCAGACTTGAAATACAGACTCCATAAATCCTCCAAAAAATGAGGAGTCAGTCTTGCAACCGAACTTACTGGTCCGTCGGGCAGAACCACTGATGTTGTTGTTGTCTTGTATTTTTTGTAGTCTTAGGTACTTTTCTTTAGCTGTTCCCAGCACTGGTTCCCGGTGGATGTGCAGCTCGCTCAGGTTGCTCGAGATCATAGACACAGGTTTATAATTTTGTGATTCCAGTTTGCGCTGGATGTTGTGCTCAATGAAAATACTAAACCCAGCCTGGACTTCCATGTCACTCCATTGGTCGTATGTTTTCATAGTTTCACAATGCTCACACCTTTAAACTCGAAACCGGTAACAGTTGGTTTGCCACTTCAGGTTTTTAAATTGTCGAGTGAAATCAAATGCCACAGCAAGTGGAACGGGGATGAACTTCTGCAATGGTTCCTAGTTCTGCAGAAAAGTTCCTGTGATCGAAAGGCGGCTCAAGAAACTCTTTAAATGTAAATATCTTCATGTAAAATGTTGTAAAATGAACACAGAGCCTGCATGAAATGATCAAAAAGTAATTGCTTACATCAGCAAACAGTTCAAGGTTTGGAAGAATTTCCATGTGAAAGAAAAGAACGTTGTCAGAGTGAAAAACACAAGCAAGTGGTCCAACTGTGAAAAAGGACTGGAGCAGAGTGGATTTTCCTTTAGTCGACTGTGGCAGGTCACAGGATAACACATCAATCTGAGACCTATAATCAATCTGAGAGGGCGGCTCCTCGCTGCGCTTCCAGCCCGACACTGGAGCTTCATCTGGGCTGAGAACGTGAATGTGATGACCCCATCCAACCTCAGGAGGAGTATGAACAGTTACACATACTTTGACATGAAGTATTACTCCCTGAGAAGGGAAGGAAAATCCCAGGCAAATCTTCCAAAATAAACTAGCCTTAAATAATACAAACATCTAATCTTTTCTTTATTACTCAGAGAAAAAAAGGCAGATGGATGGGAGGCTTTGGATTCGTGCTGCCAAGAGGTCCAGGAGGTCTGACTGGGAGCAGATGCAGCACTTATAAGACAGTCATGTTTGGAAAGGGAAGCTTTGACGATCCTGGCAAAAAAATCTGCACTGGTGGGAGGACCAGTTGGAAAGGGCCAGAACGCTTCAGAAAGGCTATTCAGGATTATCGATTGAGAGAGGAAATCTTTAAGAGGAGGAGGAGAGGAAGCGGGAACTGGAAAAAGAGAGAGAGGAAGCCAGGATGAGAAAATGATTTCAGCGGCCAACAAACTTCTAAATGAGCGCGAGGAGAACAAAGAGAGGAAGAGAAACTTTCACACGTTGATCACAGATCAGTAAAATGAATTCAGTCCGGAGGACAAAGACTCAGGGACATGACTTCTGTGCCACTGATGCTGTTTCAGCTGTGTTGTCAAATAAGATGCAGTTAATGGAAAAGGTTTAGTTTTGGGAGATTAAATAAATCTGCATTTCAAGTGAAATGACTGTAAAATGAGAGAAAGTGGTGATAAATAAAACTGTGTCCTGAATTTTAACAAGCAACAAACACTTCCCATAAACTCTCATAAACACAGGAAACACATAACTCTTAAACCTAACATTCAGGAAATGACACGATTCAATAATAATCACTGAGCGTTCTTCAGACGGGTTGGTGAGGAGTGTGTTTGTGTGTTTGTGTGTTTATGTGTGTATACTTGTTATTGTTGCCTGTTCAGGACCTTTTCCAGCATAAATACTGACCTTGTCAGGACAAGTAGACATCATGGGGACCAAAGCCTGGTCCTGAATGAGACAAAACATAATTTCTTTAAGTCCTGATCGAGGATAGGGGTACGATGAGGTGTGTGGTTAGGTTAAGGTTAGGGTTGAGGTTTTGGTAAGGCTGCTCACAATAAGTGGAAATCAATGTAAGGTCTTTACTAGAATGTAATTACTCAGTCGATCCTGAATCCGCATTGGCACAGAAGTTTATTGAGTTCTTCCCTGGCCCACACAGCATCATCCCCCACCAAGTTTTGTGTCCTGTAGTTTTGGAGTAATCATTCTATGTTTGAACAATACGCAGTCGAAAACATAAAACTCTTTGGCGGAGGTAAAAGGGAAAACTGCACAAACCTGTACAAAGCGTATGTGCATGTGTATGTTGAGAGGGTGCAAATTGAAATCTCAACAATGGGCTAATTGCTGTTGCATTCACACATACACAGGCACACACAGACACACACACACACTCACACAAACTCCATCCCTTGGTGTTTAAGTCTAAGTGGAAAATCATTGATCAGGCTCTCTTCTATTATGTGAAGAGATCAGTTTTTTCCTCAGACACACATTTCTTTGTGTGCCGTGGCGACACGTCAGTAAATATTTCGAAATCTTTTGATACTGAAGAATGTAATATTCTGCAGATTTCCTGTTGCATGACACGATAAGAGTCAGCTCCATGTTTGTAGAGATACTTGATGAGAGGTGTTCCTGTAAAATTAGCCCCACATCAGTTTGTCTAAAGTAAGTAGTGACGGTCCCAGTGGTCATCATCTGACCGGAGGCCGAGCCACAGCAGGATTACTCAGCCACATTTACTGAAGGGAGCTCTGAGCCTATCATCGCCCTCTGGTGGAGCCTAATGATGTGTAAAATGAATTCAGTAAATAACACCCACATTCACATTGTATCAGAAGACAAAAAACACAAAAACAACCACAAAGAGTCAGTGTAAAAACAAAGCCTCTGCTGTATCCGCACATAAACCTGCCTGGGTTTTTAACTCACTGACAGCTGATCCTGAAGCAGTGCTTTATCCTGCTTGTTGTAAGTTATGAGGGACTTTCCTTAATGCTGTCTTTGTAATTCATAAATATGAATAACCAGCAAAACAACCTGCAGCCTGATGTTGAAGCTGTGTTGGGAATATGTTTCAAATTTGGACGTGGTGACCTGAGGATGTTCATGCTTTTATTTTGGTAAATACATGGAAATACAGCTGTTACATTAATTTGCTGACAGAGAATAAAACGTATTTTTCTTTTACATTCAGGCGAGGACTGAGTAAACAAGACGAGATGGTTTCATATGAGGACAGACTGGTTTCATGAGGACAGACTGGTTTATATAAGGACAGCATGGTTTACAAAAGGATAGACTGGTTTTATTGGAGGGATGGACTGGTTTTAGGAAGACAAGGTGGATTTTAAGAAGGACAGACTGGTTTTATTGGAGTGATGGACTGGTTTTAGGAAGACAAGGTGGATTTTAGGAAGGACAGACTGGTTTTTATATGAGGTCAGACTGGTTTACAAAAGGATAGACTGGTTTTACACAAGGACAGACTGGTCTTATATGAGGACAGACTGGTTTATATAAGGTCCGACTGGTTTTAGATAAGGTCCGACTGGGTTGACATGAGGTCAGACAGATTTAAGATTAAAACAGACAGGTTTTATATGAGGACAGACTGGTTCAGGACACAATGTTTTAAGGTGGACAGACTGGTTTTAGGTTAAAACAGACTGGTTTTTATAAGAGGACAGACTGGTTTTAGATAAAAAACAGACTGGTTTTAGATAAAAAACAGACTGGTTTTATATGAGGACAGACTGGTTTTAGACAAAAACAGACTGGTTTTATATGAGCACAGACTGGTTTAACATAAAAACAGACTGGTTTTATATGAGAACAGGCTGTTTTAAGGAGGACAGACTGGTTTTAGATGAAAACAGACTGGCTTAACATAAAAACAGACTGGTTTTATATGAGAACAGGCTGTTTTAAGGAGGACAGACTGGTTTTAGATGAAAACAGACTGGTTTAATATGTGGAGACGCTGGTTTTAGATGAAAACAGACTGGTTGCGCTGGACCCTCTGGAGGAGCAGTGGGATGGGGCGCTCGGTTCACGCATGCGCACTCGGTGGGAAACACGATAGAAAACGGGCAGCTATGCCGCGCGGAGCAGACAACGGGCTGGACTCGTCCGCTTGGAACCACGGCGGCTGCACCGGAGGACCGAGCCACCGGAGGACGGACCCGGGGACCGCGGGACCGGGAGGCTGCTGACAGGCGCTAACAGCTCATCTCTCCCCGGGGAAGGACAACCTCCTCCTGACAACCGCGGCGGAAGCAGCCCACCCCCCCCAGCTCCTCTCGTCCCGCTGCTCGACGTCTGGGATTTTCTTGTTGGTCTCGTCCGAGAGGAAGCGAGTGTAAACACAAAGCGAGCCGAGGAGCAGCGCGCGTCCGCGGCGGCTCCGCCATGGCTCCTCCGGCGATGCGCGTTCACGGCTGCTGTGCGAGGACGCTGTGCTTGCAGCTGCTGCTGTGGATTTTATGTTCCGTGAACGGAGAGGAGCAGCCGTTCAGCGTGGAGGTAAGACCCGGGGACAGCAAGGGCCCGCGGGGCTGCGCATCACCGCCGTGGGTCGGTGGTCCGCCGGCAGCGAGGCGTCCTCCTCCTCCTCCTCCTCCTCCTCCTCTTCCTCACAGCGGTCCTCTGTGTCCCCCTCGTCCCTCCCGGGCCTGTCTGTGTCCGCTCCCTTTCAACATAGCCCCGTTAGATATGAAACATCCCTGTTGTCTCTGCACACTGGTTTTAAAACAGAGTCAGGAAACTTCAGAGTTCATGTGTTTCCACTTCACAGCAGCCTGGCAGATCCAGATGTGCCAGCCCAGTAGCACATGGTCCCACAGACTGGTTTTACATGAGGACAGACTGGTTTTACATGAAGACACACTGGTCTTATAGGAGGACAGACTAGTTTTAATGGGGACAGATTGGTTTATATGAGGAAAGACTTGTCTTAGAGGAGGAGACACTGGTTTTACAGGACGAGACACTGGTCGTATAGAAGGACAGACTGGTCTTAGAGGAGGACACACTGGTTTTTACAGGAGGAGACACTGGTCTTATAGGAGGACAGGCTAGTTTTAATGAGGACATATTGGTTTATATGAGGAAAGACTGGTCTTAGAGTAGGACAGACTGGTCTTAGAGTTGGACACACTGGTTTTACAGGACGAGACACTGGTCTTATAGAAGGACATACTGGTTTTAATGGGGACAGACTGGTCTTAGAGGAGGACACACTGGTTTTTACAGGAGGAGACACTGGTCTTATAGGAGGACAGACTGGTTTTAATGGGGACGGATTGGTTTATATGAGGAAAGACTGGTCTTATAGGAGGACAGACTGGTTTTACTGGGGATGGATTGGTTTATATGAGGAAAGACTGGTTTTAGAGGAGGACATACTGGTTTGTATGGCAACCGACTGGTTTATTTGAGGACATATGGGGCTCAAAGGAGGACAAAGTAATTTGTGTGAGGACAGACTGGTTTTGGAGAAGAACCGGTTGGTTTTACTGGGGGACAGACTGGTTTATATAAGGATAGACTGGTTTACATGAAGACAGACTGGTTTTATGTTAGGAGCTACTGGTTTTAGACAAGGCAGACTGGTTTAGAGTAGACAGACTGCTACTTTATTGTTTGAGGACAGACTGTGGACAGTTAGATGAGACTCTGAAATCTTCAGTATTCTCTGGTTATTGCATCCCTGCACCTTCCAGGCCTCACACACTGTTCTGGACTAACACAGACACCACACAGGAACATCCTGGCACGTCTGCTGACAGACATCCATGTCCTGCATCCACGTATCCACATGATTTGCGAGCTTTGGCGTGGTGCACCGTTTCCTCTGGAAGGCAGAGAGGCAACAGATTTGGTCCAGATGCTGCAGGTCGGTCAGCTCACGTGACAGAAAGAGGAGGAAAGTCAAAATTGCTGAGTGCGTGAGGACATCTTTTCCTTGTAGCCTAAAGTTAAACTGTATGTCTTTTCACTCTGGAACATATTGGTCCACTTTGGCTTTTCCCTCTAAGGTACATCATCATCATCACCACCAGCGCACTACAACACTTTATTGTAAGTTCCGGAGTTGATTACACACTCCTCTCTCTGTGCACCCAGGTTATTATCCTCCCCCAGTCCTGGTGTCTCTCGTCTCTGTCTCGGTGTAGACGTGGTCACAGCAATCTGACCTGTGTCCCTCAAGTCACTTGAAACTTTAAACCCCCTGAAGTGAGACATGTTTATTATGAGGTTGAGGTGATGTGGATGGGGCAGCGTCCTGATCAGAGTCAAGACTCCTCTGTGGTCACACTTATCAGAGCTCTATGAGTTTCAAGTGTGTGGTCCTCACATGAGGAATCACACCATCCTCGTCCGGAGGAGAGAGAGACTGAGAGAGCTCCTGGAGAGACCGTTAGTCTGACCCACAGCGGTTGAGGCTGGAGCTTTAAACTGAGCACTTGTTCCAGAGGGAGACTTTGCTGGGGAAGAGTGACAGTAAACTGTGAAGGTGTGTGTGTGTGTGTCAGCGGCGGCTGAAGCAGGGCGCAGCCTGCAACACGTCTCATATAGTCAGTGCAGTGTAAACACTGTTGCTGCCACATGGACAAGTACAGCCTGTAACGGCAGCACAACTCTACTGTACTTGTCCAGAGCCACGTTGTTAACGGCTGCTGCTCTGAAAACATGTTGAGGTTGGAGGGATTTCCCCGGAGACACTGGCCTGGCTCAGACTGTGTGTGTGTGTGTGTTTGTCTCATAAACCACAGTTTACAGATGTAATAACGAAGACAGATGTGTATTACTGAGGTGGGAGGTATCAGAACTTCAGAACTTGCTCTCTACTTGCATATCTGGTTTAAGAGATTTAATTTCATATTGATTTAATCAAAAAACGTAAACACCTTTTCCACTGGTCAAAAAAACATACTTAAGGGTTATATATGCCGTCTTTATGTGGGAATAGAGATAAGTCTGATTCAAACCATATCACCATCACTGCCTGCCTACTTCCTATGTGTCTTTTACATTATCATAATTATTGAGCACCACATCCATTAGAGGGCAGCACAGAGTAGAGAGTTTCTGACAACTACAGTACAAACGTGTCATAAACGGGCGAGGTAACTTCAACACGATCATATTTCGCTTGAACTGTTGGCTACACTGCCCCCAATGATCTCTGGTGGTACTGCATCTGCTTTGTGCATATCCGTAAGGGAATAGCCGCAGAGTGTGGACAGAGGGCTCTGTCCGTTTTCATACGTATCTAACGTTCAGCATAAATTAGCCCTTATACCCACTAACATCTAGTTTAAAATTCAATCCCAGGTCAAATTTTTCTTTGCTTTTATCGGCTCTGGCTCAAATCGTCAGCTGTTTGTTTTTCTTTCTCCGCATCGAGCAACATGCACTAGCAAGACAGCAAGGTTTCCGACACACTGTTATCTTGTGTGTTCGGGAAATCGAACATGACTCATAACAAATACTGAAAAGACCATTATGGAGCTAAATTAATGCCAAAACATAAAAAACAAAACATGTTTTACAAATTCCCTACCATTGCAAATACATAACACCACTAACAATCAAAATTTGTTTGTAGGACAAAATACAAATGACAAACAAATACACATAACATATTCTGTAATAAATGATGATTCAGAAACAAGTAGCTTTTCTGAATTTGATTCAAGTAAAAAAAAAATCTTACATGTATAAAAAAAATATTTTTAACCACACTGTGTTTTTGTTTGTATGTTAAGATTTGGCAAGAATTTAGCTCCATAGAAACTCCTATATTGACAGTGGGAAAGGAGTCAATCGCTATTTATTTTTTTACAGCGTACACCCACTAATTTTGGTGTAAAGACTGATAATGTAACATTTAATGCTCCTTAATGCAAGGCCACACCGTGTGGGTGGCCTCGACTCATTAATATCATTAGTTGGTTATGTTACACAGAGTAATTAAGAGATAATGGACCTTTAATCTGTTTTTCCTGTCTGTGTTTGAGGATGAAATTACACTTCATAATAAAGCACATCCTGATCTGTGCTCGGCTCTCCTCTTGTTTCGGGGCCGGTGGTGGTTCTCCGCTCTCTGGTGCTTTGAGGTTTTCACTTTATGATGTGTGTGTAGCAGTTAACAAGTTTCAAGCCCAGTGAGCTGCTGGAACTCTTGGTCCTGTGCAGTGGGCTGATTCTACGACGGCAGTTTAAGCTTTTAGTGCAAGCACCATGTGAGTCACACTGCATGTACATTAGGTGTAATTGGAGCGAAATGGGGACATACTCATCCTGAACGCCGCTGCGGCTCTGCTGTTTTTGTTGCCTGAGCCCCCTACTCTTTCCCCTGCTGGATTTCAGATAATTAGATCTGTCTACCCACAGTAACTTTCTCCAGCACTAGCACTGATGGCACTGAGGCCTTGTGAGCGTGTCACTTTTTCACTCAGTACTGGACAGACACTTCAGGTGTCACACTCAGTGTTTGAGTCATTGTTCCGAGCTCAGCAGAGACAAGGCTCAGATAATCTGCTGCACAACAGAGGGGGGGGGGGGGGGGGACAAAGCTTCTGCCGCGACCCTGTCTGTGGACATACATCTGTCTGTCTGTTTATCTGTCTCTCTCTTTTCATCTTTCTCTCTCTTTGTCTGTCTTTCTCTATCTCTCTCTGTCCTCTTGTCTTTCTCTTTGTCTGTCTCTCTCTCGATCTGCTCTTGTCACTTTGTCTTTTCTCTCCCGTTCTCTCTCCATCTCTCTGTTTGTCTTTTTGTCTTTTTTTTTTCTGGCTCATAGTCCATTTCTCTTTCTGTCTAATTATTTTCGTTATCAATGTGCTCATTATTCTTTCAGTTAATTGATTGGTTGTTTGGATCAGTAAACAACCCAAATGAACATGATTGATTCTGCAGAGCTTTTTGTAGCTTTTTGACATGGTCACCATTGATCGATCAATAATCAATTTGTGGTGGATAATTTTTCTTTCAACTGACCAAAAGTTTCAGCACGACACAAAGACTTTGGTCCAGATGTAGAAATACACACCTCTGTTTTTGACTTGTAGTCCTAAGTATTCAGACACAGTCATAATAACAGTGAAACCTGGTAATGAGAAATGATTGAAACCGCTAAACTATGTGTGTGTGTTTATGTATTGGTGCAGATAGACATAACACACTTCCTCATTAATAAATGTATTGGTGTAGGCCACACCATTGTAAATACTGAGTCAGTGCAGACCACTCAGTGCTGCTGTCACTATGTGGAGAATGTCGGAGCTTCCTTCCGGTCACAGCTCAGGTTACCAGCCGGACACCTGGAGTGAATTGGTGTGTGTGTGTACTCGTTTTCGTTTTCTCTTTAGGACTTATTCTCGCATAATGTGTGAGTGCAGACAGTTTCTCTCACTTCCAGGGATGTTTGTTCTCACGTCTCAGTCTTGTGTGTGTGTGTTTATATGTGTTGATCTGTGTTTGTGTGTCCCTCTTCCCTGTCATATTTGACATGAACCAGCGTCTCCGTGGTCCTATCTGTCCTCGTCTCTGTCTCTGCTTACCACTGTCCTGTGTGTCACTAAAGACTGTGAATGAGGCTGAAACTTCACTGTACATTATTCTCAGTGATCCTATTTGCTGCTTTTGTGCTGCATTTCCCACAAGTGTCTTGGCAGTCAGTCAGCGCACTCAGTGCTGCTGCGTTATTCTTTGAACTATCTCTTAATGTAGTTTGAATGCTCCTTTTCTTTCCTGTGTCACACTCTCTGGCTCCATATGCATTTGTCTGTTATTCAGATAGATGACAGGATGTCTTACTGTTGTTGATCTTGAAGAAGGCCTGAGGGCCATAGCCTCATCTATCTTTGATGAAAGGAAAATGCATATGAAGCCAGAGCGTGCTCTCAAGTCTATACTCGGTCGTCAGCACCTCAATACAACACTTGTGGTGTGTTACTATACCTTTTCTTTCCTGTCCCAGTGTTTATCAGCGCTTGTGTTTACTGCTCAACTACGCTCACATTCATTATGCAATGCTTCTTCTGCAGCAGCGCTTTTGGCAGAATTACAAAGTGCAGAAGTGTTGAATCTATCGTTCTCAGTCTCTTTTATTTACATGAGAATATTAGTCTCTTTATGTGTGCACTGTTCAGCATATATGGATTTTTGGGGGCTGATGCTAAAGTGGATATTAGGGTCAGCAGATATAAGACAAAATATACTTTATTGTCTAAGTGGTAAATTTGCCTGGACTTCAGTGTTGACAGCATGAGAAACACAAATGCATTTATTTATCACACATTCATTAACATAAGTACAATTTATTTTTGCAATACAACAGTGATAAACAACAATATATACATTATTTATTCATCCACTAGATACTGCTTAGACTCTTGTTTTGATGAAAGGAGAAATGTATTTGTTGCAGCGACGTCTTGTTTTCCTCCTTCATGAACTGCATGAGTTCTCTTCCTATGTTGGATGTCAGGTGCATTTATACACTGTGTTTATACTTGTGTGCTCCATTCTTGTTTCTTACTCAGCAATTATGGATTGCAAGTACACACAGACACACACAGACACACACAGAAACACACAGACACACACAGACACTCAGACACACACACACACACACACACACACACACACACAGCCCTCTTGACGTCATTTGGCTTTGGTAGGAGAGCAGATTTGTGAGCCACCGGGGTGTCTGTGTCAGTCTGTTCATCCAATCCTAGAGAAATACAACAACACCTGCACTGACCTAAATGATTCATGATCACACACAAGCAGACACACACAGATCTGTGTCAACGGTCACAGCTTACTGAGCTGTTAAATCTTTAATGTGACTGACATCTGCAGCAGTACATGCTGTCAATTAAACTGTTGACAGAAATATACGTGTGTGTGCGCATATTTATGCTGCACAGTTTTGTGATCCATGGAAACTGTTGCAGTCTTTAATTGCAATCTTTGAACCTTGTGTTTGCAGCAGTGTGAATATGTAATTGTGGAAACCTGCAGAGGGAGTCGGCTCTGAGAACGTCGGCTGGTGTCGGACATCACGATCCAGACATTTATTTTTTAACATCTGAAGTCATGGAAATGCTGTGCACCGTCCCTGCAGAGGGTTTAGTGTCAGAGGTTCGGCTCGGATCAGTATGTGTGATCAGGCTGTGACATTTTTGGGTGACATTTTTGTGACCTTTTGTCCTAATGGAGCCACTCAGATGCTGAACATCGCATGCATAAAGCATTTCTTCAGTGTGTGTGTGTCATTGTGTGTGTGTGTCGGCTTAATAAGAAGCACAGCATTGTTCAGCCTCTGCAATAATAACTGCATCTGAGTCAGCTGACAGCTTTGGTATCATTAGAAGTGATGTTGAGTCTTATGCAAATTCAAAATTTTACAGCATGAATATCAGGTCCAGCAGTTTAAAGTTTGTGTGTGGGTTTGTGGTTACTGGTGTGGGCAGAAGGGCTATGGTTGCCTTGACGACCCTGGCACGATTGCCAGTGGTTCAGCGTGTAACCGATGAATAATTCACGGCGGTCTGATGCTGCAGGCATTCCCGAGAGGCCGGGATCACATTCCCACGAGTCACCTGTACCCCCACACCTCTCTCTTTTACTGCATGGATGGGTTAAAGTAATATCTCTGCTGTCCTGAATACTTAAAAAACGCAGCTAGCTGCTTTTTAATTCTTTATTCAGATGGTGTTGAACTAGTGGCAACGGCTCCTTTTTTATCTTCTGTAGGGTAACCTCTGACTGGTTGTACTCAGAAATACTATCCTAATGCAAGAAATATTTGTCTTGATAGACTTGATACCAAAATAATTTCTTCTTCATCTGCCTCTTAAAGTCAATAATAATAAGATGGGCTGTAATTTGTGTTGGGGATCAAATCAAGATCTTTTCAACACACAATTATGATCCATGATCCGAACTATGGTCTCTCTTCCTTAGTTTGAAATGTACTGTTGAGCATATTTAGACTCCAGCCTCAAGACTAACCCATTTACTCTCTTTTTTAAAACAGACACTATAAAATCACATGTTCATCCAAAGTAGCATCTCTGTTTTAAACGTTGTCCACAGCTTTGAATCGCTCTATATCCTCAGTTCAGACGCCCTGATTCACTTCTTTCCATCATTTTCTGCTTTTATCGTATTGTTGCGATGCCCTACGTGTCGGTCAGAGGAAAGAGTTAATGCTTTGGGATCTTGTGAGATAAAGATGAGTGGGGTTGTACGGATGTTAGTGTAAGACTTTCTGCATGTTCCCTTTGGACGCTGTCTGGTGGTGAAATTTTCATATCAGCTCCAGAAGCATCAACCATTGGGCAACAAAGTTAAGAGATAACTTTGCCTCGAAAAAACTACTGATGTCAAGTTCAGCTCCTAATTGACCATGCTGCTAGTTCACTTTTAATAATTTTTTTAAATGCGACATTCAGTAAAGAAATCCCTACGACAGTGACATGGATCTAATTTGAATTAGCGCAGCCATCCAGTAAGTGGTAATTTCTTTGGTTTGTGAGTGTAGCCCTGGTCTTTCTATTTTATCTATAACAACTCTGACTGCAGGCTGTTTAAAAACATGAAATACAAGCCTGGTTAAATGTAAGATACATTATAAGCCTCTTCATGGGTCCAAGAAGAGCTGACTCCTGCTCTAATTCAACTTTTGTATTAATATTTAAAGTCGTATAAACCTGCAGGATATTAATACTGTTAAATATACGAGGTAATAAACCTCTAGACCAGCTTAGTCCTGTCAACACCCTTCACTCTCTGGTTGAAACATTCATTGCTGGGCTGTGACAAGCCTGTTCTGGTTAGCTCCAGTATTTTCTGTGTGCGCTACACATGTAAGGTGTTATGTAAAGTGTTGTCACCGAAATGGACGTGCGAACTCGACTCGTACAGCAGAGCGACAACGTGTCCCCTGGACACACTT
The DNA here is from genome assembly GCF_963576545.1 of Limanda limanda. NCBI lineage: Eukaryota > Metazoa > Chordata > Actinopteri > Pleuronectiformes > Pleuronectidae > Limanda > Limanda limanda. The sequence goes on from NC_083655.1 coordinate 14,642,613, forward strand.
CTGCAGGGTGTTTTCTTAAAATACAGCAGTGTGTTGAGCTCTTTGGGCCACTGCATGGATCACCTGCTGTAATGTTGTAATCTTGCTCCAAACAAACAAACCTTCAGAAAACATGTCACGGCTTCCTGGACCTGTGAATAACCCTGTATTTAATTCAGTGTAACTCCAGACTTAAGATGCACTCAGCCAATCTTACCTATAGTGATTTCTTGGCTTTGATTTGCTAAGTTCAAAGTGTTGCACATGTTTTGAAAAGAAAACTCAGGGCTCCACATGTTCCACATATTGAACTAACCATACATATTCAGCATGACTCTTTCATGGATTCTCAGTCCACTTGAAGAGCAGAATTTAGTTTTTTTCACAATTGGTTGCATGTGCACAACGGTCCTTTTTGGCAACATTTTAAATGAGACATGTAGGATAAAGTGATTTTAATGGAAAATTATATTTCTAATGGAAGCGAAGTTGACAACACAAATCATTCAAAGACAGTTAACAATACTCTTATAGATTGTGGCTGTGATAAACAGGGGAATCTCAGTGAATTTTCTTTCCTTTCAAATTCAATTGATAAAGTCACTCTAAAGTCAAACTTCATCTCGGTGTCCACCACTGTCCATCAAAAGTTAATGCACATTTGATCTGTAACCCGAGGAGACCGAGCTCCCGTCAGCTGTTCAGCCACCACCCGCTATCAGCACGTTGTCATGCTGACCGGGCTCCCTGAGGCGCGCCTCATCCATAATAGAGTGACTCCACCACCTCGCAGCTTTGTCCTTTTGATGGCTCCCATTGGGCAATCAGCCCGCCTCCTGCTCATCAGGTGGTGAGCAAAGCTGGTTGAGGTGGTCCGGGGACACAAGCGCTGCCAGTTCAGCTCAGTTCAGTGCTCCTGTGAGGCATCTGCAACAAGACAAGGCCTGTGAGTCACTCCAGTACACTGCTGTCACTTTCACTGTGCAAGACGCATGTTACAGGATGAACCCTGAAACCTGGTTCCAAACTGGAACTGATTCTAAAATATTAACAAAGATCTTGCTACTTTTGTCATTCCTAGAAAAAGTGAGCAAACACACACACACAGAGCGGAGATGCCCCAGAAAGGGAAAATGACAACAGGATCAAGTGAGCTAAGTTTCATCTGTGTTCATTACTTTGAGTGCAATAAAACCATTTTGAGTTAAGAGCTAATGAATGTAATTTATGTGAGCACCTGTTCCACAAATACGCATCTGAAGAAAATCAATGTTTCCAGCTTTGCCCACAGTCTCCATCCACCACAGAACGTTACACCCATAATGAGCTTGTTAGGCTAAAAGCAAATTGTTATGACCAAGCTAGAACTAAATCTGCCCGTCTGCATTCTAACTGTCTGACCTAATTAGCATCGTTTATTAACTTCTGGCAAAATTCTTCACTCAGTTTGGTAATTTCAGGCCTACAACTGTTTTTTGTAATTACGGTTTTACATCAGTTTCCAGGGAGATGCCTTCGACCTTTATTGACTTGGCTTTGCTAAACATTATTCTTCATATTCTTGGAACAGCACTTGTGTGTATAGCTCAAAGTATAGTTGGATGAGAGCCTTAATGGAAACGTGCGGTCGTGTAAATGCACTCAAGTGTCCTTTCTATAGAGCAACTATGAGGACCAAGACTTAAAACCGCATGTTGTGCACTGTGTGTGAAAGGTGAGGAAGAAATGTAGCCTGTGAAGCAGCGTAGAGCCGTGAGTTCAGGCTCTTCCGACATCACATGCATGGGAGAGCTGTGCTTCAGAGTGAAGTGAAATCAAGTGTGGAGAAGCCAGAAATAGACGCATTTTAGCCTCCTTATCTTTCCCTGATTTCTGGAAAACTTTAACCTCTTTCTAGCTCTTCTCCTTCAGGAAGTGCTGGGTATCTTTCTAGACGCATCATTATCAGATTACACACGAGGAACTGGTTTAAATCAGTAGAGTCCTGGTTGGGCTGAATGGTACAAACAAACAGTGCATCATTTTGCAATAATTTCTGCGTTGTTCAATCAGAAGCATTTTTATCAAGACAGCAAAACATCAATATACTCAACATGTAATCTCGGGACTGTAACTGCATTTCGGTCTTTGAGATACGTGCTTGTTTTTCACCTGTCGACAGAGCCAGGATGCCTGTTTCCAAGCTCTGCTAAGCTAAGATACAACCAGCTGCTTCTCGGAGCTAAACATTTTACAGATTGGACTTGTTCTCATCTGTTTTCCAGTGTTTCTTTGGATTTCTTTTGGTTTAGTTTAAGACTGTGTTGGCAAAGAGCTAAAACACACCAATATATAATTTACTGTTTTGATCCATGAAACAGAATTACAGATGTGAACATACTGTGAGGCACTTGTAATGCAGCACTATGGTTACCCATAGGGATGTTCATTCTGAAGTCTTTTCTTACTGACACTTGTTAAAACACCATTAACCATTAAACAACAACATAAAAAAGTTATATTTAGAAAGAATAAGTTTCTAAGCCACATTTCAAATATCAAATGAGATGTTCTAAGTAAAACAGAACAAAGCCGACAAATAGGACCACACAGTGTTCTCCGCTGCCATTGTTAGTTTCATAATTATTGAAAACGTTTTTTGTACACTTCTGATAAGGACATAAAAGATCCACCCCCTCTCTTTCTGTCACAAACACATCGGCACAGTCTTTTCTTACCAGCCCCCTCATTACCATGTTGTTGAGTAAGGACCCACTTATTGAGTGCAGCTGTGGCTGAGGGGGTAGAGCAGTCGTCCTCCAACAAGAAGGTCGGTGAACGGAATCTCAGCCCATCATGAAGTTACCTGGGGCAAGATGCTGAACCCTGAATGGCCCCTCGTAGATGTTGAATGCTTTAGATAAAAGCGTCAGCTAAATGACATGTAATGTTATGTAATGTAAAAAGGAGGCTGTCAAGCTGGAGCCTCCTGCTTCTTACATTGGCAGCACACAGAGAACCATAGATCGCAGAGCAAGAGAGTGGATAAATGAGGAAGAGAGGAGAGCAGTGGAGAGGGAGGATCAGGAAAGAGCAAACAGTTAATGCCAGTTTCAGAAGAAAATATTTAAGATCCATTTTTCTCTCTGAAGGATTAACAGAAGATATAAGCGGCGAAACACCCAGATGCACCTGAGCAGCCAGCTGTGGACTGTAGTTCATGTACTTGTTATAATCTGCTGTAGTGTTTCAGCTCTGTTTTTGTGTATGACAATACTAACCCTCTGCTCTAACTTGAGCTCCCACTAGTGTCTGCATCTCTACAATAAGAAGTCAGAAGTAAAACTTTGAAAGTTTCTGCTATACCTATATATTTGTGCTTTGTGTGTTTTGATGCAATTTCAGCCGTTTTGTATGTCGGACATAGCTAGGTTTTCTCTGTCATGGTTGTGTAAAGATTGCATTCATTTACATCTTGCCAACTTTTGACATTTCGTTTAACGTTTGCTCACTTGTAAATGTTTTTGTGAATTTTTAGGTCAGGATTCCTTCATTGTTCATAGTTTCTGAGGTTTTACTTCACTTACTGCCCGATTATATTAAAGACATCTCTCTGCTTCCTCTCTTTCCTCTAATACATTTTTAAAACAATTAGAAATGTTGTACTATAACCATAATCATCAATATACAACATGCCATTAGGCTTTTGATGTCCTTTGTCGTCACGTGACCCCTGTGGTGACAATGACGGATTAGCGACACAATCAGTTGCAGCAGGTTAATTGACAGCACCACAGGAAACATTGCGACATGTCCATGCGGGTGATTTCTTTTGCAAATTAGCTCAAATCAATATCCTTTATATGCTTCATCCACCTCTGGGGATAATGGAGGTCCCATATGGAGTTTATTTTCTATCTTTATTCAGGAGCACAGTCTTTTATTTTGAGAGAGCTATTGCCTCATTTCACGCTCATATTTTTAAAGCATTCCATCAAAGCCCTGCCCTCTCTCTCTCAAAGAGTCCCTGCTCACTTGCAAATTTGCTCTGGTCCTGCTCAAAACAGTTTGTCTGCACTCAGACATACAGATGCTGCACAGGCTACGGTGACAGTATTACTGTTTGGCTCAATATGCAGTGCCACGTCTAAAGTGTGTACGTGTTTTTTGCCCCTAGAAGTAGCAGGAAACTCACCAGGGGAGAGCCAAATGTGGAAACAACATGAAAGCCCCAGTGTCAGAGGGGAGACAGGAGGGAGGGACATGTGAGATGTGAGCAGAGATGATTACAGGACAGGAAAGAGGAACAGGGAGATCTGAGATGGCGGAAAAATACCAAGGTTCATTTACGTCAAGCTTACATCGCGGTCTATAGTCTTACACAGAGGAAAAGTGTGGATGTGTGTGGTCCATGTCTACGGCCATATCTGTTTACACATCTCAGGGTTTCCCCCAGAAAACTTGCTAAGCCTGGTGGTAGGGCTGCTAGAAGGCACCCACGGGGGGGGGGTGTTGAGTCGGATTTTGAGCTGGACACCATTGTTTCTTGTTTCTTATACTCTAAACATGTTGCACTTTGTTTAATATGTACACCTAACTTTTTTATTTTGATAAGGGGTTAAATAGATACTTTGATATCTTTTTGAGTTGCACTGCTGACTTAACTTATAAGTCCTCTTTTTTATTTATTTTTATCACGTTGGAGTTGCTAGTTTAAACCTACAGTTTTGCACTTTAATATTTGAGCCTTTGTTTACATTTTGTTTTGTGCTGCATTATATGGTGACATACAGTTTGTTGTTATCAAAATAAAATTAACTGAATTGAAATGGTCAATTTGATTTTTTTGGAGGAAAATTAATCGTTTAGATTAATCGACTAATCGATAAAATAGTCGTCAGATTAATCGATAGAAAAATAGTCGTTAGTGGCAGCCCTACTTAATATTAAAAAAAAAATCAAGTTTCCTGTGAACATAGCAGTCAGGCCTCTTATTTCAGAAACAATGAACCGTAACAGTTTGGTTACCAATAAAAGATAAGCGTACTACTTCTTTGCTTTCAGCCAGCTACTCAAACAGACAAGCAACAAAATAACAAACAAACAAAATACACAGGCAAGTGTCGGCCTACTTTGAAATAAATTAAACACAGAACTTTGTAGGGCTATTTGAGTCCTCCTCATGGAAAATGTATGAAATAAGAAGTACCCTATTTTTAAATAAATAAAACCAAATAGCTGCAGCCTAATCGTGTAACGGACTGGGTTTATGTTTATGTTCGGTTTTGACTTATGTTCAGTAAAACACTGTGTTGAAGGAGCGTTCTGATGTCTGACGGTCAGTGAAGGCAACGTATGTTCAGTAAAACACTGTGTTGAAGGAGCGTTCTGATGTCCGAGGGTCAGTGAAGGCGTCTGGTCGGGACATGTGACTGTTTGGACCAATAGGATGGTTGCTTGGGGATCGGGGCTCAATGAGGAAGTGAAGTGTTGTTGATGTGCGCGAGTGACGGATTTTTTTTTTTTTTAAATAAAAAAAACATGCGAAGCTTAGCCTGGCGGGGGGGGGGAGTAAGGCCTGGCGGCCCGCCAGGCCTATACAGCACTGGGGGAAACCCTGCATCTATATTATGTGTAAACAAACCTTATGGGGACAAAAAGCAAGTCCCCACAAGGAAGAAAAGGTTCAGAGTAGGATCTGGTGAGAGTAAGGTTAGGTTTGGTTAAAGTTCGTTTTGGTAGAAGTTAGAGTTAGTTTATGGCTAGGTTAAAATTATGTTAGGTTTAGGTTAAGTTTTGTTTGTAGTTGGATTTAGATTTAGGTTAAAACTAGGTAAAGTTATGGTAGGTTTAGGGTAAGGTACTTTTTTAGATTAGGTTAAAGTTAGATTAAGGTTAGGCAGGGGTTAAAATTATGTTCGGTTTGGTTAAGGGATGCACAGAGAAAAGTGCTGGAACATCTGGTCAAATGGAGATAACAAACATAAGGATAAATCCTCCATCCTCATGGAGTCTTTTTATCTGACTCTTGGAGAACAGTTTTTTATTCTGAAATGCATAAATATAGGTAACATTTGTAGTATAGATGATTTTTGCTTCATAAAGATGTTCCTTGGATAAAGTTCTGCTACTCATAAAAACTCTGAGGTAGCATTTGGCCTGTGTCTGTTTTGCTGAGTTAGTAAGCAGATGTTGATCATTTCACTAAAAGAACTCTAATGAACTCTAATCCAAGTAAATACTGTATTCATGAAGTATTCATTTTCTAAATCCAAGTAAATACTGTGTTCATTAATAATTCAGTTTCTCAAAAGAAAAAAAAACTTTTTTGAATTGATTGCTGGCCTGTAGACATGTTGAGCTGTTTTGAACTTAGCCTGTAGACTGGAGGATCTGGATTGGCTTGTTGGATCGGCTCACTTTATCATGGAGACTGTAAGATAATTGTTAGGTTAGCTTAGCATGAAGATTGGAAGTCGTTGATTAGCTTAGCGTAGCATAAAGTTAAATTAATCTTCAGACAGAGAAAGACCAGCTCTTTCAGTAAGCTCCTAGTCTTATGCTAAGCTATGCTAACCAAACCATATTTCTCAAAGTACACACACACAGTCTAATACATATACATTATATATATATGATATATATCCCAGTTTTTTGGTTTTCCTTTATTGGAATTTTATTTATTTAATTTACATTTGTGCTAATCATGCTATTTATCTTATTTGATCAATAGTACATTTCCTGTTCAACCACCACCCTCCCTTCTATCAGTGTATTAACAGTGTGAATAGGCCTGAGCTTCCCACAAAGACACAACCAGAAGTGAAACGTATTTGGTTAACTTCTAAATTTGAATGTTAGCCGACCCCACAGTGAGTTTTCCATGTGGGCATCCAGAATGAAATATCACAAAGGTCTTCTTGTTCAGATGTACCAGACCCCTTTTTATAAATAGCAGGTTTCTACAGAGCTGATTGTTGCTTGTGGCCCGACACGAGGCTCAGATGGAAGCTGCAGACTCGCATTTGTTCCAGTGCTGGGTTAATGGTTTGTCTTTTATTGCGTTCTCGCCATGCCCCCCTCGCTGTTTTGTGAATTTCATTCTCTGTGTGTGTGCTATCCGGAGCAGCAGGCCTCCATCATGACAGAAGCAGCTCGACAAGACTCTGGACAAGAATAGCGCTCAGATTTCACAGCACAGTGCTGCTAAATGAAGAATAAGGAAGGTTTGAGGAAAACACATCCTGGCAGCCTTGAGTTCATCAGCTCTTTGAGAATTTAGACCACTATTTTTGCATCCTTTCTCTGCACTTGAACTAATACAGTTTAGCGCCTGTCTTGTGGTTTTTAAATGGTTGGCACTGTGTTGCGAGATTCAACAGTTTGCGAATCTGTTGACCATTTCTGGGGATGAAGACTGGGAGAATATTTGGATGCACTGAGTCTTTTCCAATTTGTTTTGTATGTAAAAACCCAGATGATCCCTCTTGTGTCCCGCCTGGTCCCAAGGCCTGAGCTGTGATTCCCCACTGGCAGGATTTTACAGGGACTCTGAAAGCTCCATTACACTAAAGCTCTTTTCCCTGACAAGCCAAATGACATGATAACAGATGACATTCTGCTCTATAAACTGGTAAAGAGATTTCTCACTATCTGCTCGTGCCCTTTCCCCGACACAAATGTCCCTGGGAATAAAGTGTCTTTAGATCAGTCACTTTTTTCTTCATATATCTCCATCTCTCTCATATCAAGTCATATCTTGATGACATTTAAGATGCTGTTGCACAGAACGGGGAGCAGTTCTTACCTTTCATTGAGTCAGGGAAATTCAGCGGATGACTGCAAATTCACACCTGGAAACCTGCAGACTCATACTTTTGCACTGAGCCGCCCCACTGGACCAGGTGCCTTACTATATAGCACTTTGGTGGCAAAACACATTTTTAATAAGCATGTTTGTCAGAATCTAACTTATGACTGATTTCCCACCTCTCAAGTCATTCATTAAAGTAATAGTTTTGGGAAAATATGCTTCTTTTCTTTATTGGGTGATTTAGATGACACAAATGTCTTGCTCTGTGAGGTACGGGTGAAATACAAAAGTATTTTGTTAACATGTTAAATCGTTAACAGAGAAGTGAGGTGTGAGGAGTTACTCTAGACGCTGCTGCTTCTCCTTCATTTTTCCCATTGACAATGTTGGTGACTCACAGTCTGGATCAACATGAATCTCTCCTGCTTCAATCAACAGAATAAATGATCAGTGGCTGCAGAAACAAATATCTGCTCCGTAGATAGAAACTTGGCAAGAGACATGCGATCACAGAGCTTAGAATTGTGTCACACGAGCCGCCAACGCCTGGAGACAACTGAGGAACAGAATATGCAGCTTAAATCAGTTAACTGTTAAATCTGGTTCAGTTTGACAAATTTCAGCAGCTGTGGATCCACATTCTATGAAAAACTCTAACAATGACACTTTTTAAAATCACAGATGCTTCCATTTATACTTCTAGGGCTAATGGGTATTGTGGGTTTTAGAGCCTGATGTCTCAGCAGCAAAGTTGAAATATTTCAAACTTGAGGCCACAGCATAAACCTACAGGATGTTTGATGTGTAAATTAATTATAGCTCAATCCTCTAAAGAAAGGAAAAGTGAACTTGGGACATCTTGGGAATTACTTCAGGAACAAGTGACTCCTACCATTTCCTATGAATGCACGCAGCCATGAAGAAATATTTGACTCATTTCGGAAAAGTTCATGATGTGGTGATCCGCGTTCATTTAGTGGCGGCCATCGACGTCAGCAGAGTCAGTACCACCCCCGCCTTATATTCAGCCAGGAAAAACCCTGACTAAGCTAATGGTTTCAACTTGAACTCTTCCTTTCACCTGTAACTTACTTCACCCTCCTATTGTCTGACCTGTAAATCCTTTGCTACAGTGTCTCACTGTTCCCTCTCTGTCTTCATATTTCTTTGTAGGCATGGCTCCAGAGGTATGGCTACCTTCCTGCAGCAGACCCCAGAATGTCAGTGCTGCGCTCTGCCCGAGTCATGCAGTCTGCTATCGCTGCCATGCAGCGCCGCTACGGCCTCAACATCACAGGGACTCTGGACAGCCACACTGTAGAGTGAGTCACGCTGCTTTAAAAATACCTTTGAAGATGTTCCTGTGTAACTTACCAGTTATTGACCGAATCCGCATAAACAGACACATATTTCAGCAGTTCAATGTAAATGTACACAGATACCACAGAGCTTGAGTCATCAGTCTTAGCGCTTGTGTCTTATCTCAGTTTGCATGACAGGATAGACTTTCAAACAAATGATTATTTCATTGGCATGATGTTGGGTTGAACCATCAAAACATCAGCCCAAAGAGGCAAAGAAGGGAGCCTGAGGTGAAATGTGCAGTGAACTGAGTAATAGTGGTTCAGAGAAATAGCTTATGCAGTATAGTGATTTATTGAGTTTGTGTTATTTAGAGGTAAAAATTGGTCGGAGTAGGTAAGGTTAGATGAGTCATTCAGCACCTGTTTTGCTTTCTGAAGATGAAATCACAGGACAGCCATCTTGTTTAACTCATGTGTCTGGTGATTCTGTCAGACGATGTCAAGGTTATGAAATCACTGATTTAGTCTCTTGTTCAATCGTCTTATTAACGGAAGCAGTAAAACCTGTAAATGAGAAGCTTGATTTATTATTCAAGTACTGTACATGTGAGCACAGACGAGTCTTAATACACCAAACAGAGCTCAGGCTTCACTCTATTTTAACCCTGGGGTCTCTTACCCAGATGTTGTGTTACCTGTTCACTGACATTTATCTGCAGCAACACTGAAATACCATCCAAGCTACAAGTGTCGCCGAGTTGAAATTGGCCACTGAACTGTAACGTGACAATGTGGTGGCTGATGGTGTGAACACAGACGAACATCTGTCCAACCACTGGGCTGAAACTGAGTGAATGTGATAATAATTGTGCACCTGTTTGCTTTTTCTGTTCCCCCTCTGCCTCTCTTTGTCAAAGTGGCGATACCACGATAAGGTGAGGCGTCTTTTCTCTGCATGAATTCATCAATGTGTACGTGTGTGCAGTGTGAGAATTATGTGAAAGGGCATGTTTTGTGTTTAGCCTTCGGATAAGATTAAGTGCAAATGTACAGAGAGATTTAAATGAATGATCACGGTCTGCATCTGTTCATAAATGGCAGCAGATTAGATCTTTCATTTGGTTTCGTCACTGCTGCTGATGATACCTGAAGCACGATGGATATACACTCAGTGCTGATCATGGCCTCCTCTCCGCTCTCCTCTAGGTGGATGAAGAAGCCCAGATGTGGTGTTCCCGACCAGATAGGGGGTGCATCCAGATTCAGTGTCAGGAAACGGCGGTACGCCCTCACAGGACAGAAGTGGCAGCACAAACATATCACATACAGGTGGGTTTATTACGATTTTTGCTATCACAGCTACAATGGCACTCAATAGAGCGCATACCTCCGCCAAGGCCCAGCAGTCCCCTTAAAATCAGTCCAGCTGATATATAACTATTTGTTATATATGCCATTCCTGTGGATTTACGTGTTTTTCCCAGAGAACAGCTTCTGAACACACATACAAGCTTCAGTCTTATATGAGGAACAGAAAGCTACACAAGCAAATGCTCAATTAAACGCAGCACAGACCATGTTCTTTAAATCCTGCGACTGCAGCATTATACCCAACACAACATGTCGCACAAATGGGAAAAGAGCATACGTGCACCAGAGACATCATCGCCGATTTCATGACTCACAGGCATCATTTGTGGCATGCAGCTCCACGATTAATAATGTATAGGACAACATGCTGCAGTTATATAATATTTTGTGAGGTCAGTAGCCCAACGTGTGTAATATTTTATACCTATTATGCTGTCGCCTGCCCCCAGCTCTATGTTTCATGGGATAATCCTTAAGAAGTGGAACTGTTTTTTTTAAATTTCTGCTCTGCCTTGAGGATAAATGTGTAAGCAGCATTACATATAATCTAGTGGATCAGTGGCCTACAGCTGAAGTAGGACTATATACCACTGCATTTTTCTCACTGGGTTTCGGCTTGGAAGCAGTTTTGTGAGCGCCTGGTTCATCAGTGACAACACAGGTCTGAAGAAAAGAGGAAAACAAGCCTAGCTTCGCGATGAAGAGCGGAAGAGGAGATTGGTGGAAGTGAGGAGTTGTGGAAGAGAAGCAGCTGCAGAGAAAGAGATGAGCTGAGAGGAGGAAACCCCAGTGGAGGGCATAGGGTGCTCTCTGACAGATTAGGGTTATGTAGTAGGATGTGTATGTGTGTGTGTGTTGGACATGGATGTGTGCCTGGCCTCCAGTCAGCAGTCAGATGTGCCTACAGCTGCTCCTTTTTATCTCAGAGCAGAGCAGCGGAGGTAGAGAGTGCAGCACGTTTATATTACAGTTCCTGTGTTTTCCTTCTAATTTCCTGGAAACATTCCTCAAAAATGTTTCTCTTGATTTATCTGTTGATTGCTGGGATGTTTCCAAGAAAGGCCGACATATGGTGTTACAAAGGGAAATGAAAAAAGTGCGAGTTGTTGCAGTGCCCATCTGTCACATATGGCAGCCTTGAAGAATCCAAATGAATAACCTCTGTCTTTCAAGGAAAATAAAGTTTCATTTCCCACTACACTACATCATTACACTGTATTATACTCTTCAGGTTTTTCTATTTGTGTGTATCAGTGTTTTTTTCTTCATCTTAAATCTTTGCTAAGTTCTTCTGACCCACAGAAAAAGATTTGTTTGCATCTCTGGACTTCTTTCAGAGTTAAAATAATGGTTTTAGACTCACTAATTGAGTGTGCAGAGAAATGCCCCATTAGTGAAAAGACACCTTCCAGCCTTTAGAATTTCAGAGGTGGGATAATAGAATGGCAGCCAGGACTGTTAACATTTCTCCCTTTCATTGTCTGTGGAGGGGCTTAAACAGGCTTAAATAGAGTCAGGATAATTACACTTGATACCGTTATTAGCTGGTTTATTATTAGTTTTAATAGACTTTTCTAAAAGTCTTAAACATTCAAACTCAGGCTGCTGAGGGTAAGACACATATTTCCACTAGCTGCTCCTTTACTTTGAGCAGCAACACTTATGCGTGTGTTTACTGTGATTCAGTCATTTCCCTCCTGGTGACTGCGCTGGCTGAGGCAAACCTCTAAAACTGAATCCAGGTCGGACCCTTTGCCTCTGCTTTTCAAACTTCTTTCAAACAATATTCTTTGAAAAAAACAATGCTGGCGATTGGAAAGAATAACAATTGCATGTTCTCCCAGGCGTGTGCTCGTTTCTATGCAGCCACATACAGTGCCTCCTGTTGGGAGGCACTAATTAGTTCCGGCATGTCTACTGTTCCTCGCTGCATGCAGGTTCTACAGTGAGCTGCATCTGGAATCACTGTCACCTCATAAATATGAAGTACAATATTTACTGTGGTCCGTTTGTCTTTAAGCTGCTTCTCCCTGCATGTGTTTTTGTTGAGTAAGGTAATAACAGGAAACCCTTCTCTATTTTTGTCTCAATAATCTCAATCATTTGGACTCTCTCTCTCTGGCTCAGCTGATATCCATTTGAATACAGCCTCGTCCTTTGTGCTTCTCCTTCAACTTCAATACACAGAAGGACTGTGCCTCAAGCTGGCAGAACCAGTTTACCCAAAAGCCAACCACCATATTCACACAGCATTTAAGCTGACTCCTTTGATTGACACAGTTTAAATCACTTACAGGCTACAGCTAATTATTTTATTTGAAGTTAACAACAAGCCGGCAAAAACTGGACGTTGTTGTTTGGCTAGACCACAGACTGTACATGAATATGAAATTAAGCTAAACTATCCTGTAAAACGAATGCTGCCATCTTGCGCTTTTGGAGCCAGAGTTTATTGCAGAGAGAGTAGAGCGGGTCGTTCTCTCACCAGCACGTTGGCGGTTCAATCCCAGTCTTCCCCATTCCCAGAGTAAAAATAAAAGCCATATAAATACAATCCATTTACCAGGCAGACTATTTTGTGCTGTGGTTCAAGGGATGGAGCCACTGTAGCAAGTCCCAGTAATACAGGCGCCTGACTAATTATGAGTCAATCTCATTTGTCAGACGTAATGTTTTGACTGGTTTTAGGGCATCAAATAACTAATTAAAACCAAGCACTGGGTTTTGGTAAAGGCAACTAGGATATCTAAAAATAAATGTTGGAGCCGATTTACTAGCACTATATTTATATTTCTTAAGTTGAAACTCCTGAGAAGTAAGGAAAGAAAAAAAAGTATCAGAAGTCAGAATTCACACATTGCACTTATGAACCAAACATCAGGCAACCAACTCTCCTCCAAGGTCAGACTCTGAGCTACCAGCACAACAACACGCAGCAAATTGTGAATTTGCGAGTGTCTGAGCTGCAGGATGTAAACTAGACCTCTACCTCTATCCCGTAGAGAACGCGAGAGCGTGACACTGGGATATTTTTGGAGTGAATAAAATGGAGAGAGGCTTTCCTGATTGCCCAAAGCCAGACTGGGGCTCTCAGCAGGCGCTGGGCTGTTGATAATCCTTAATTAGAAAATACATTCCAGAGGCAAATTCCTCCCCACACCTGCAGCAAGTCGACCGGCGGGGAAGGACTCAGCTGTTTTTCTCTCACAAATCGCTCCATTTAGCTCTCAGCTGGCAAACAGCCTGAGCGTGAAATGGCAGTGTGGAGAGAAAGCAGCGATAAGGACAAACTTTCTTTCTTTCTGGGGCGGTGTGAGGTTGTAGATTGACATGCAGCAGTATTGCCCTTTTCAGCCAGTGTGTACAGTTATGGGAGTTATAACTAACATATCTTCAGTGTAGAAGTCACGTTATAATGGTGGTAAAAGGAGAAAACTAAATACAGATCACACTGGATGGGGTAGTGTGGACCAGAATAACTTCTCCATCCTCTTCTCCCTGCAGCATAAAGAACGTGACGCCCAAGGTGGGTGCGGAGGAGACCCACGATGCCATCCGACGAGCCTTTGACGTTTGGCAAAACGTGACGCCGCTGCGCTTCGAGGCTGTGGCCTACAGCGAACTGGAGAGGACCAAGAAAGACGTAGACATCACCATCATGTTTGCTTCAGGTTTCCATGGGGACAGCTCGCCCTTTGATGGCGAAGGTGGCTTCCTTGCTCATGCCTACTTCCCTGGACCGGGAATAGGAGGCGACACGCACTTTGACTCTGATGAGCCGTGGACGCTGGGAAACCCCAACCATGACGGTAAGCACTGGCTATTTTTTTTTTTTACGGTGTCACTGTGGCTGCACATAGGACGCTGCTCAACATGTTTGTAAATGAAGGTCGGCGAAGAATAGAACTTCTGACAATTTAGAATAGATACTATAATTATATTTTGCATCAAAGCCATGATTAGAGGTTTTATTGGAAACAGACCTGCCTGAATCTGACTTGAAAATAACCTGAACCCGACATGAGCCCAATCTGAAAGCAGCGTGAACCCATCATGTACCCGAGTTGAATCTGACCTGAAAAGAACCTGGACCTGGCATGAACCTGACAGAAATCCGACCTCAAAACAAAGTGAACCCAACTACAGCCTTATCTGAACCCAGAGTGCATAAATTAGACGATGTAGACGACTGTTTTTCCTAAAATAAACTCTGCTTCAGTTCCCTGTCTCCTGAGATGAACCCAAGACTGATGCGGTTTATTTCCATTTCAAATAAGAAAACAACGTTTGAATGAAATGTGTCATGACTTCGGTGCGATGATCTGTGTTAGTTGTGATGGAAACTGGGAGAGACGTTCAAACCCTGGCTCACAGCTGACCAATGAGGGAGCTGGCTGCGATGTCAGATCATAATTCGGGTTTTGAAAAGAATTGCATATGAAACAATATAGTATATAAACATCTAGACCATAAATCCCCTCAGGTGTCTGTCTCGGTTCACTCAACAAAGTCAATCGTACCCTCACAGACACTAACACTGTGGTAAATGTGGAAGGAGAGGATGTGTTATAAATACAACAGGGCATCAACCTTGCTGAACAGACTGTGATGCTGTGGGCACTTCTGATGAACTGTGGTGTAACGCCGGAGTTTTAAAGTGAGCAGCAGCAGCAGCAGCAGCTTCACTGCTCTGGTAGAGGCGCTCAGGTACAGCCATGAGATATATAAGTCACCTGCCTTTTGTCAGCAACCAGTTGTGTTTTGTGTGATAAGCCGCGAGGCGTTTCACAGCTGGACTGATGAACACAGAGTCTATCTGCTGCATCACACACGTGAGAGACAGGCGACTGGAAAACCACTGCTGGAACACTGGCTGCTGAAAAGCCTGCTGGTTCTGGTTCTGCTGGTAGAGCTCTCTGTAGGATTCCTGCTCAGTCCTGGTGTTGTAGGTTGCTCAGGCCTCTCTCTCTTTCTCTTTCTCTGTCTCTGTCTCTGTCTCTCTGTCTCTCTGTCTCTCTGTCTCTCTGTCTCTCTGTCTCTCTGTCTCTCTATCTCTCACTCTATCTCCCTCTCTCTGTCTTCTCTCTCTCTCTCTCTCTCTCACTCTATCTCCCTCTCTCTGTCTTCTCTCTCTCTCTCTCTCTCTCTCTCTCTCTCTCTCTCTCTCTCTCTCTCTCTCTCTCTCTCTCTCTCGCTCTCTCTCTGTGCTGCTGATCTGCCGTGTAGTAATCATATCAGTTGTGGCCGAGCTGAGTGATTTACCCCCTGAGCTCTGCAGCTTGTCAGGCTGTGTGTAAGCATTCAGCAGGCTCTGAATAGCTGCTTTCAGACGTGCACTGGACTCCGCAGCCCTCTGGACTTTATCCGCCTGGCCTCCTAGTATGACGTCGTAGAAATTCAGGAGAAGTCGGTATATAAACAGAGCAGGGGATCACTGAGACACAAAAAAAAAATAAAGATCTCACGGTGAGAAGGTGGTGTCACACCCGTAAAGGATACCGACAAAGATGTCAAGAGAGTTTGTGGTGATGAGCCGACGACGGTGTCGGGTGATGTAAACATGAGATGTTATGGCCTATGCCTTTTTCGTGGATTGCATGTTAAGCAGCTGTTGAGTATTGTGATCAGGTTCAACAGATCTCTGCCTGTAAGCTCCCAGGTCGACCTGTGAACCCTGTGCAGCCTCCATTGTGGAGATGACAGAGCTCTGGAGAAAGAGACAGAGGGAAGGAGCAGGATGAGCAGCAAGACTGTGACAGAGACACACGTTGGGCCATGTATGTAGACTTTATTACAAATTTAAAAGGTGACAATATTAAACATCCTGTTACATTAAACAAAATTAGGGATTTCTTTGGGTTTGAAGATTTTTGGAAACCTATATATACCATACCAATATACATTTGAATGAAGAATTGTCACATATTAAATTCTTTATGCAGCTCTACAGTTCAATAATTGATCAATACATTGGTGCCTGGTTCATTGTTTTGACTGGACACAGGATCCTTGAGATTCTAAACATTGGGTGTTTTCAAAATCCCTCACAAAGAGAGCGAGGATAAGAGAGAATGGCAGAGCGTCTCTAGACAAATATTGGAGGTTGAAGAGCTCAAGGGAGAGGGAGTGAGCTGGAGAGGGAAAGAGCGAGAGAGCAGCGTATGGTGAGGAGAGAAGGGAGAGAGGAGATGAGTGGGAGCTGTCGAAAACTGTTCTTTGGAAATAGACATGAGGAAAATTCAGTGTACGGCTGAGTTTTGAGTAGGAGCAGAGGGACTTTTGTTGGCTCAGATTACATGTTGTGAACAACGTCTGAACGCATGTTGTGGGATGGAACTGATCAAACCTGCAGCTTGAATTACACAATAAGCAAAGTAAACTAATGATGCGTCATACGTTTGCACACGTGCGGGTGGAGATGCACACACGACTTGTGTTGTTGTGTCTCGGAGGACTTGGAAGCGGCTGTCACTTCAACACACCCAAACAGGCAGTGTGATGGTTTTATAGAGCTACAACAAAACAAATCTGTCTCTAAAGTATTACACTTATATTAAAAAAGTCATGTGTCAGTGTGTGACTCTCCAACCGATGTCAGTACTTAAAATGAATACACATATAGAGTTACAGTACCTTCTTCATTGCACTAGTGAGACAAAGAAATCTCGTCCATTTTGACAAACACATCTACGAGTCTGCTGCACGGCTTTATTTTCATTGTCAACATTGTCAACTCTGTAAACTGCAGCAGTCATTAAAACTCTAAACTAAGCAGAAAACTAAAACGGTTTAAAAAAAAAAAAACTAAGCTGCAAAAGAGCTGACACAGCAAACTTATTATCCTACAGTCTGCTTGGTGCAGTGGTTCATTGGTGTGTGTGTGTGTGTAATGTGCTGGGCCTTCTTTCAGAATATAGAAAGACAAACTGGTGATGTCCACACTGTTTCTTTGAAGAAGTTACCGGCCCCTTTTATCTCTGTCCATATAAGGGTGCTGGTTCCTGATCACTGTTGGTGTCGTGCAGGTCCCTGTACCATATACTCTCGATGATGGTCAAGGTGTCATAATGAACGGCGGTATTTATGGAGCTTTCTGTGTTTTAACCGTGGTCCCTTCGTATGTGTGGATCTGATGGAGTTTAAGACTGAGCCCTATCAAATGTATCCAGCCGCACAAAATTATTCTTACTCGTAGCCCTTAAAATTGCTTTGTAAATTATTCTTTCAAAGCAAAAAACAAATTGCTTTTTCTTTCAATTAATTAATTTATTTGAGCATTGTTCTAGAAGTATACGCCATCAATTGAGACACACCTCCCTCTAATCTCTTTTTGTACAACACACTTGCATCTTCGATGATTTTTTTCTGTCTTGCATAAATTTTGTCTGTGAATTTATTGGATTTTTCTCTGAATTTATTGGATTTTTCTCTGAACATTATTTAAATTATTTTATAACAGACTGAATCATAAAATTTCATAGCATGGGCTTAAAGAAAAAATTACATTTCTTTGATGAAAGTAGCCAGCCTCATTTTATTATGCATTACTGCTGTTTTTTAAGGTTAAAGTCAGCTGTATGTTTTACTCAAGGCCTTAACATTTTGTATATCCCTAGAGTTATATATGATTGCATTGACTTTTAGATGTGTTCAAAATATTTACCAACAGAGGTAAATATGTATCTCGTATACATTCAGGGACCTTGTTTTTGGGATTTGTAATCCATCTGTGACTGGCCCTGTGTCTGCATGTAACAGCTGGGAATCATGTAACGTTCCCAGAACAGCATCTTGACTCTGTGTCTGTTTTTTCTTTTCATCTTATCATCTGTCTTGCTTTTTGTCTCCTCGGCCTCCTTTTAATGGATTTTAAAAAGTTATGCACACACCGGAGATGAGCTCCTGTCCGATAAGCTGCCCGTCCCTGTCAAACCTAATCCCCCAACGCTGTTGTCGGGAGGGATCAGTCGTCACGGCGACTGTTGCCAGCATCGTGCCAAAGATGTTGTTGTTATTGTTTTGGATGGTGACATCACTGATGCACGCTGGAGGATTAATCGCTTACTGCACGGACTCCTACACTTACATACACTTGTTAAAGTGCTCACACATAAACTTACACACACACACACACTGAGACATTTGAGGACAGTGGATTACTCCACAGTTATTTTAGCCCACGCAGCAGAGTGAGGCTCTTATTAGGATTAGCTAATGGCATTTTAAGAGACTTGGATAAATGATATTCAGCAGCCTTTCTGTATGTTTTAATGTTTTTATCATATACAGGAGAGAGTTCTGTGATGTCAGCACAGCCAACATTTGTAAAGCTGCATCTCATCAGAGGAACTCTTTGAAAAATGTTGATGTAAACAACTTGCATCTCAGGATTCGCCTTTTGGCTGCTTTGAAAGAACTGAGTGTATTTGACTGTAGGCATCATGATCATAGCAAAGTGATCACAATCCCAGTCTCCATTAGTCGTCTGAACATCGTCAGTTTACAGGCCCAGGTATTTCACTACTTAATGCCAGGGCAGCTGAAATCGTCGTAAATAACAGAAATTCCCTGGTTCCAGCTTCTCAAATTTGAGAATCTTCTGCTGTTTTCTGGTTTATATCATTTTAAATTGAATATCTGACATTTGAATCCATAATCTTGGGTTTGTTAAACATAATATATGAAGTCAAGTCTGGATCCACTGAGAAAATAATCTGCAGATTAATTGATAAAAACAACCTGGCTGTGGCAGATTATCTGTGGAGACTCAGTTTTCATTCACTTGTTATTCTCAGGTCATATTATCTCCGGTTTTGGGCAGAGCTCAACATATTTTTTACCCTTGATTAATGTGATTGAGGTTTGATATTTTACAGTTTGACCAAAAACTTGTATTTTAAAAGAAATGCAACCCCAAGACAGTAAAATGGTTTCTGTAAAATTTGTTTTTATATTGGTGCATATCAGCAAACACAAAGGCCTGCTTATTTATTCTGAAAGCTCACATTGGCGCTGGACAAAAACAAGAAAGAGCTTCAGTAAGCTTAGGAAAAGTTTAGAGAAGAGCAAACTACATATTACGTACCACCTACTGGTCACCTACAGATCGATGACAATTTAAAGTAAGAGTCTCCATTTGATTGTGTAAAGACAAATATTGACCACAGTTGTCTTGGTCTTTAAGTGGTTTGATGAGGATGACCATGTCAGTCGTCGTCAAACCTTTGGGGAGTTGTGACTGAGTGGTTACTCAGCTCTTTGCCCCTCCACCGCCAACACTCCTCCAAAAGAGAGAATATAGTGTTCATTCCATCAGTATAGTTTCACACGTTCATCCTCTGTCCATCCGGTGTTAACGCCTCTGTTACACACGCTCCTCCGTGTTGTGATTAGTCATGCGTACAGCAGTTGACAGTAGACTCCCATAATCACACCACACATGACAAACATGTACAACATATCATGCCTGGAAAGAGCTCAGAGCACCAGCAGGTGAAAAGTGTTCAAGATGTTTTTTTATAATAGATTTGCCTGTTTCTCTCTCCTAGCGGCCTCCTCTCTCTTGTTCCCTACAAAGTGTTTCCATTGTTTCCAGTGCAAGGAAAAGACTTGTTCAATCATTGTTTAAATGAAACAATGGCTTTGAGGGGTTTCTTTTTGCTTAAGGGAGCTGTTTTCATGATTTATTCCATGATAATCAAACAATGTTGGTATCAGATAGGTCTTTTCAAACATAGCGGAATACATTTCCAGAAGAAGACAGAATCTCCTCTGTCTTCAGAACTTTGAGTGTTTGTAATTCTCATTTTGCCTCATCTTACTGTGAGAAGACATTATTGTGTTTTGGATTGCACAGTGATATTACCCAGAATGCCCAAGACGACAGGGAATGAGCTTTTTGGGGTGGGTGGTCCACCAATATCCTCAACTGCGAAAAATAGTGATACCCAACCTGAGCCCTGATGGGTCCCAATGGGTTTGGACATAAATGTTTATTTTATTTCTGGGGTTGGGTTCAGTCACGTTGGCTTGGTTATGTAGCCGATTTTTCAGGCTGCACGTGCCTGTAATTGGGAAAAACTTTGGGCTTGGCTCGGGTTCAGACACAAAAACTAAATGCCTGTCAGGCTCCGTTTCCCTTGGGCTTGGAAATATTCAGACAGAAAATTGCAGCCACATTATATAAATGGCCTGCTTTCCTCAGATCTTATGGTGCTTGTACATTTCATTTGTCTCCTCCCACTATGACAACTCAAAAGAAAGGGATGGTGAGACCGTGATGTTAGCCAGGGACGACAGGCACAGAGTGTGAAGGGATGGGTGATCAGCCAATATCCCGTTGGATAGATGGATGGATGCTTGAAGGGATTGATAAAAACACCTGGATTCAGAGTTCTGGAGAACAGACAGAGGCGTTTGTGGAGGGGTTTGATGTGAATGCTAATGGAGAGGAAAAAGTCTGTAGCTGTCTTTTCATCAGATCTCACTGCGCAGCGACCACTTCTGAAAAGGAGCAGATTAGCAGAAAGAGGATTTCTCTTCTGTTGTTGACAGTTTTCCATTTCTGCACAACAGAAGAAGCGAACGAGCAGACGCTCACGGGTGCCTTATCACAAGGTCATCTTTGTGGGCTGCCGTCACTGTGTTTTCTTTTGTGAAAAATCAAAGCGATGCACGCAGGAGCAGATAAGACGGGTTCCATTTTGACTTTCACACACACACACACACACACACACACACACACACACACACACACACACACATGCACACGCACACACACACTGAGGCTCAATGGATTTCTAGAGGGGAAAAAACCATCACCACTACATACCGTGACTGTACACAAACACCCCCTCTCACCCAAGGGTGACTTATAAGGCCTGGTATGCCTTCAAGGACCTCCAGCCTCCGGTAGTATCAGTGAAAACTATGTAACATAACACAGTATGCATGCCAGACCTATACACAGGAAATGAAAGATTCCAGGGCTTTATTATTTCCCTCACCCTTTCTCCCAGAATGAACCAAAGAGGTTAGAAAAACACACTGTCACCAGGAGGGAAAAAGTCCTCCAAGAATTTATGTTTCCAGGGATTGGGTAGATAACGGTGGATAGGTTGGATAGGGTGCTCAATAACGGAGTGATGATTGGCTGAGGGAGGGGATGTCAGGACAGGCTGGACATTGATCAGCTGATGGATTGATGGTCGTATAAGAGAAAGCCCGGCTCCCTAGCATCGATCTGCAGAGCGGTTTATCATCGACATCCAATCCCGTAACGATTGTACATTTAAAGCTACCCTCGTTTCAGCCGTTTCCCTTTTATTTTTTTACCAGCAGATAATAAAAGGACATCAATCCTCTGCTCTGTAGCCGTGGAAGCCAACTGTCAAGTGTGGGTAGCGTATCCAGAACAGAGGATAGAAGAGATGGAAAAAAGAGAGGAGAAAATCAGAGACGTGAGGGTTGGGGAGAGGGAAGGGAGGCTGAGGGGTTGAGCATATGGTGTCCTTGCAGATTTATTTTTAGGCTACTACTCCTACTGGGTGATGAGGAGGAAGCAGTTGTCGTCTCTCCCTGGTCTCTCTCACGCTCAGTCTCAGTCGAGCTCAGTGGGTTTAGGTGGCGCAAGACTCGATTTGTTTCCAAAGCACCGTTCAAGATAAAGAAAATGAAGTTAATTTACAAAGCAGGTTTAAAGACAACTGCAGTTGACTGAAGTGCTTTTGAGAAAAGAAGACATAATGCGAATAACAAGAATGACCAAATTATCATAAAATAAGAAAAAAATGCAATGATGTAAATAAAAAGAACTGAAGTAGGCAGTTTCAAAGCTTTGAAGTAAATACAGTGAATGCTTTTTAGGGGCCAATAACCTTTAATTCAAACCGGAAGGCAATGCATCAATGCAAGTTTTGCTAAAATGATCTGGCTCTGATTTTATTAAGAAACCATGTGTTGTTTGTGAATAAATGGTTTTAAGGATGAATATAGATTTGGATTTAATGCTCTGTTTTCAGAATTTCAGTGTGCTTGTTGATTCTTTGTTTAACCCCAGAGCTGTTACAATCATATTTAGTCCTCCCCATGATTCTGACACCTGGACATATCGACCAATACTAAGTACCGATCCAATACATGTATGGAAGTGATGCTTGCTGTCATTGTTGTACGGCCTGGCTCAGGTTAAACCCTTAAATATAAACACACAGAGCGACTGAATGCCATAGAACTTCTTTTATTATCTAGTTTGACTGTTATAACAGAAAACACAAATACATTTATCTAAGTATACACAACAATGAATCTAACAAGTCTGTCAGTTACCTGACAGTGAAACCGCTGTTTGGAGGCAGTGAAGAAGTGATTTCCGGTAAAAGAAATGTGCAGTTTTACTGGATGAAACTAATATAATTTGAAGATTTGGTATTGGATTGGTACATTTATTCACATATTTGCCAATGCCCACCCACAAAACTTTGGGCATATTGGATACTTTCCAATCTCTATCTGATCCCTATCTTCATGAGCTCATACTTCATCTCTGTTTAGCCGACATCTTTTTCAGAGTGACTTTGTGTGGTTAAGTTGATGGTCAGGGAGCAGGTCTGATAAGTGGCAAAGTCCAAGCCTTGTTCAAGCGCTTCTTTAGTGAAGCTGCATAAAGGATGATTTTCCTTCAGTATCTGTTATTGTCTGTATAAAGTGACAAAGCCATTCAGCTGAACGTTGACTGCGATTAAGACTGGAATCTGATCGTGGGTTTATGTCTCCAAGCTGCTTCTCAGTTAGAGGTCAAACCAGGAAAGTAACACTTTCCATCTGTTTCATGTTGTTCTGCTTCTCTCTGTCCTCCTGACTCTGTTGCTGTCCTCCTTTATCTTTGTCCTTCTGTCTCCTCTGCTTCTACCTCTCTCATATCTCCCAAAGAAAATAAATGGGCACAATCAGGTGATCTTTATCTTTAACTGGAAGCAGCATGAGGACGTGTGCAGCATGGCTCCATTCGTGCAGCGGTAGGAACAGTATTGATGGTTGAGTTACTGTAAGCAGTGTTGGGAAGGATACTTTCAAAACGTATTCCGTTACAGAATACAGAATACATGCACAAAAATGTAATCTGTAACGTATTCCAATACATTAACTAATCTGAGTAACGTATTCTGAATACTTGGAATACTTCCGGTTTGTATTGCATTTTTTAAGTGTATGATTGCGGCGTTGTTATAGTCAGGGGAGCAGCAGCAGTTTAAACTCTCTCTCCACCGATGCTGCGGGCCCGCTGGATGTCCGGCTCCCATCCACTCCCACCTCTGTGCCGGTCCCACCGGAGGCTGAACCCCCCCTGCGCCAAGGCTGCCTCGCGCCTTGCAGCGATCGTTTCGGCGTCGGGTCTATTTTTTGCGCTTGACCCGAGCGTATCGCTCCAGGAAACACACTGAAAAATGATTTTAAACGATATTGATGACATATTTTATATGATATAAATGATAAAGCATGCATCCCATAGTTTGTATTCCCCTTCTGTTGTCCTGGAGTTTTAAATTTACCAATTTGACCGATCACATTATTAAATGCCCCCCTCCATACAGACACACAAGCAGTCATAAAGATAAAAAGAGAGGGGGGGGGGGGGCGGAGAACATGTAATTTACCCTCGACACCCGACATTGAACGGAGCAAACAGCGGAGAAGTTCTTGAAGATGGATGACATTAAATTGGGACGCTGTTGCAGTTAATGTTGGAGCAACAAGTGACTATATGCTTTTATACTTCTGGGTCAACGGGTGATATTATTTTAGCGGCGCTTCAGCGTCCGGTGTGAACCCGGCGTGCCTCGCTGTCCTCCTGCAGAGCCATGACAGCGGAGCTCTGGAAGCGCAGGTCGGTCTTCTCTCACCAGGTGCTGGAAGGGCAGCTTGCGGATCAGCAGCTCCGTAGATTTCTGGTAGCGACGGAACTCTCTCAGAGCCACGGTCCCGGGCCTGTAACGGTCCCGAGCCGGTCGCGGTGAGGCTTCTTCACGCCGCCGGGGTCCGGGCGCTCTTACGGCAGCCCTGGTCTCCAGCTGCTTCCTGGGGGCTTTGCCTCCGGTGGATTTACGAGACAGTGATTAAACTCGTGAAACAGAGAAGTACCGTCATGTAATCCACTGATTTCAACAATGTAACTGTATTCTGAATACCATCTATTTAATTTGTAACTGTAACGGAATACAGTTACTCATAATTTGTATTCTAAATACGTAACGCCGTTACATGTATTCCGTTACTCCCCAACACTGACTGTAAGTAAAATAATTTGTGGGAGAAAACATAAGCGCACATACACACACACATACACACACACACACACACACACACACACACACACACACACACACACACACACACACACACAGACACACACATTCTCTCTCTACCTTGGGCAGCTTATCTCAGGGATGCAGGTTGACAGTGGACAACCCATGATGTAACACCATGATATGATTTAAAGTGCTCCATAATAGATCAGAAGATCAGATACTACACGATGCCATGATATATAAAATAATATACCAATATACATTATTCGGATGATCTAATACATAGTCAGTTTAAGGAGATTTATTTTCTCTTAGACAACATAGACACTGTCATAGAATAAAATAAATCATTGTTGTAATCTGTTTTTCATAGTGTATATATATATATGAATTAAGTTCTTGGCCCCCAAGCCTGTGCATTATTAAACACCGGCAGAGAAAGGAAAAATCTGATGATGAATAAAAACCACTGCATCATGGTACAAAAGATGAGCTGAAGTCGTCAGATGTTGCAGCAGATGCAGGTATCAACACCGTCTTTTTGGAGACAAACAGCAGGGTTGATGGGAAATGTCTCCTTAAATATCGGCTAGCTGTGAAAACACATAACACTTAGATAAAGGTGTATACATGACTTGATTGTGTGTACAGGGTTTCCTATTCAGCTACTTCACCTTATCTCAATTATGGGGAAGTGTAAGTAATTCTGGGAACCTGATTCCCCTTCGTAAAAAGATCTTAAACAGTCTTAAAAATGTAACTTGTTGTAACCTGCCAAAGCTTTGTGTTTAATTCGTTTAATTTGTTAAACAAAGCACCTTTAACAAATTGTTTATTGTATGTGAAAATATTTTTTATGGTGACATAACCATTCACTGTGGAGAAAGATAAGGCTTATAAATCCCTGTCTTCAGACTGAAGGACTGAAATGAAGAGAAACAAAGCAGAGATATCACTGTGTGTTCCTGCCCACCAGGCTGACACTAGAAATAGACGGCTGCCTACTGACGGCAGCATCAACCTCCACGTGGGCAGCAGTGCTCTCTTCCGCCCCCACACATGAATACACACGCGCGAAAACAAATCGAGCACCTGGGGTGGCCTGCCCTCCCACCGGTCAGTCAGATGCTCTCATAACCCTTTACCCATAATCCTTAGCAGACAAAAAGTGTACACAACTCTTCTAAGGGTACATCTCACTCACTTTAACAGTTTTCAAGAAATATAACTAGTGTAACTTATGCCTTCTTTTTATTTAAAGGTAGAGGTAGGCATGTTGGCATCAGTGTTGTACATGTCACCTGAGTGACCAGTCATCTCTGTTTGGAAAATTAAAGGTAATTGTGTTTTCTATAAACTCTGACAAGACTTCAGGCAAGAAGCTATGAAACACACATGACTGTGTATAAATATCTGAGGTGTCGTTCTGCATCCTGGAAGAACGCCTTACATCAAAAATTTTCCGTTGATCCAGTTAAAAAGGAAGATGGGTTTTGATTTGAAAACAAAAGGACAAAGCTATAAAAGGCAAAAATTATTGGAGACAGTTAATATGGGAAATTTAAACAGTGGAAGCTGTATCTATAGCTAAAGTGTCTGTTGCATTTTTATTGAAACTCTTTCAAATATCAAAACGACAAACGGTAACAAATCCAATATTCATTCTTTCGTCTGTTGCAGACTTTAAAACTGAACATGGCTGATCCGTACAAGGTTTTTCTCGCAAAGAATACTTATTTTACGTCCTCTGGTTTACAAATGGATGCAGCCGCAGGATTGTGAGTGTTTGTATGTGTGTGTATGTGTGAACTGCTGAACGCACACTTGCACACAACAACTCTTGCAAATGCATTATTAATGATAAATGATCACAATAAGATGTACACACACCCTGGCTTGCGTCCAGGTGCTGCACAGAGATAAACACGACAATAATAAATTACGTCATGTCTGGATCCCTGGCAACGTCTGCAGCAGTCTCAGTAAATATTCCCTCCAGTGTGCATATGTTGCTCCCATCAGCTGTGTTTTTTTACCCTGAGAAGCTGGGAGAGTTCAGTGTGATACATTCAACGGGACAAGTGTTGCTGAACCAGTGTCAACAGCCTGGAGCGAGGGCACAGAGAGAAGGGATGGAAGTGGAGAGGAGGGAGCAAAGCAAGTGGAACAACAGACTGGAGAAGATGATGAACCTCAGTGGGAAGGGGATGGTGCTGACTCTGAAAGTGCAGAGTTAAGGCTTAACCACACAAACTGCGGCTTAGTCAAAATTTCTGCTAGAGCGATAGAGGAAAAATCCTGACTCAAAAATGTTTAGCTGATTTCACTCTTACTTTCTTGTAGCTTCCTCACATGAGACAGGTTGTAAAAAATAAACCATAATCCTGACAATCTTAATCTGACCAAATCAAACTATCTCTGTGATGGAAGTAGAGACAGTCGAACTGGGCTTTTAATCTGATGCACCCAGTTCGTCTACGCTAGGACTTTTTTTATATAGTTGCTTGAAGTTTCTGGTTAAGAAATTGTCAGACTGTTGGATGCAGAAAGTCACTAGTTCGATCCCAGTCTCCCCTATTCTGCATGCCAGAGTGTCCTTGGGCAAGAACCAGAAATTACCCCAGACAACTGTGTGATAAATACATAGATACACTGTATTAATGTGTGTGTGAAAGGCTGAATGGAAAAACTGTGCTGTAAAGCTATTGAGTGGTCATCAAGACTAGAAAACATCCATATGAATAAAGACATTTTTAATGGAGACATAACTGTTTAACTTGAGGATTTGTTTCATTGAGATTGAGACAAACTCGACAAACCTTCTTTTTCACATAATTTAAATATCCAACAACAAACAAAGGTTTGAAACTAAGTTTTTCGGTCCAGCTTGGTCTTGGAAATTCCCGGAATCGGCACCTTGGTGTCTGGAAATTACTGTGGTGAAATCTACCAAATGGTTTGCTGAGTTTGGACGCTGTTGTACTTTGGCTGCTGTCTTCACAGTGGACGCTCTGTCGTGCACGGCTCTGGAGTGACTGCCAGCAGAGCTCCTTAAATGTGTGTTTTTGGATGTGGGTGTGTGTGGGTGTGGGTGGGTGACTGTGTGTGTGTGTGCATGCCTGGGGCCCTCTGAGCCAGGCACTGAACCACTGGGCTGAGATCCAGTGCAGCAGAGCTCTCATTGACTCAGAGTTTCACAGTGTGCACTGCCTCTCTAGGCTTCACATACTGAATCTGCACCTTCCCCAGGGGCCGAGGTTCGGTCTGATTTCTGACGACGTACCGGCTCAGAGAAAAAACTGTGTCAGTGTTGTGAAGGTCTCCTCGGCTTCCTTCTTTTCCCCGCTGAGCTCAGTCGGTGACGGTAAAATCCCTTACAGTAGTGGCACTGGCTTACGTTGCATAATAGCTCATTGCAAAACCAATACCATTTTTCATTCCACTGTAGCTGTTCAATTACTTTTCATGTTTCAGTTGTTTAAGATCGGGACTCGTCAGCTGCTCCCCCACTTCCAGTTTCTCTTTAATCACACTGAGACTCTACATGAACAGTAACAAAAGGGTTTCTTAGTAAAATAAGATAATTTCCTCTCGCTTCCTGAACTTCATGTGTGCAGAGTGGAGGCTCATGAGACATTACATCTTTACATCAGCGGCTCCAAGCCAGGGGAAATATTGGCCCAGCTGATTTAGGAACAAAAAGCAGAAAGAAACATTCATGAAATTACCACAAAAACCTTCCGTGAATGTTGGGCGCTAGATTCTTGGAGAACTGAACAGTGGGAAACATGTTCAGCGCAACTGGGACAAAGAGAGCGGCTATGCCTGCTTACACTTGGACACAAAACAACTGTGATGTCTTAAGAGCAGTAACAGTCAGCGCTGTGTTTTCTGAAGAAAGGCTAGGAGTCTCTGAGGAGTAGGAGTAGTTCAACTCTGCTTGGCGTCCTTGTCAGTATAAAAAGCCCAGCAGACGTTTCAAAGTTATAAAATAATTGAAGGGACGTCTCAACGAAGAGGTTGTAAGTAATATAAAGCCAAATTAATAATTACAGACCAAAATCAGGTCACAAATTTAACATGAGCTGAATGTGCATTGAATTTCAGACAATAATTCCAATGATTATTATTCAATCATTGTGCACTGCATTGTGTGCCAGTTAAATTCAGGATTGATTTCAAGATTCTTTTAAATCATATATTTTAAGTTTTAAATCCTTTTACTTTTATTGCAACTATATTTTATGTAGTTTCTCAAATAGGACAGCTTTTTACATTTTAGTTTAAAAAGGCATAACGGTAATGTTGTCTGATCTACATGGCTTTCGTAGTACTGCCATACAGGCCAGTAGGACTGGTCAGATTTACCTTTAGCCTCAGAGTAACCTCCGGTTCGGATTTTATCGTTATTGCGATTAAAAGGCCGAAATACCTGATGACGCCAATGTACAACTGAAGATTATTATTGGCAATAAAACAACAAGTCTGACAGAGTGTAAATATAATGGTTACACACGTTTTCCTGGTCTCTCTCTCCCCCTCTCCCCCTTTCCCCCTCTTTCTCTTCTCTTCCCCATTATTCTCCGTTCACCCCAACCGGTTAAGGCAAATGACCGCCCGCACTGATTCTGGTTCTGCTACAGGTTTCTTCCAGGGCTCTCCACAGTCACCAAAGTTCTTGCTCATTGTGGGAACTGTAAAAATGTTACCGTCTCGACCTTAGTATTTTATGATTAAGGGCCTTAGATTCAACTCAATTGAATATCTTTTAGTTCTATTCATTCATTTTTGCCATGGATTTTGTGAAGCACTTTGTAACCTTGTTAAGATAAGTGCTATACAAAAAAAGGTATTATTATCATTATTATGAATGTTTAAGGGGATATTAGATCTCAAAAGCCCCTGACTGGAGAGAGACCCCTTGCTAGTGTTGCTGGTTTGTATACTTTGGACTACAAAAGACACAAGAGGGATAAAAAGAAACATCAGAAAGATGAAGGAAGCCTTTTTAAAGGCAGCAGGTGGACGGCCTTCTGGTCACCCAGGCTTGTATCTGACATCTTGTATTGAGCGAACCACGGGCGCTTAGTTAAACACTGAGGAGGCAGAGAGGTTTACTGTCCCCTGGAGGCCTGCGCTGACAACCCAAGCTATTACTGCAATTGAACAGCCATGTCCAGGGACCCTTTTCTGATTTGTGGGCCAGTGTGTGTGTAAGAGTTTATGTCTGAAACCTCCGTCTTCCCAATGTCACGTGTGCCCCCAGCCGGCAGATGGACCGTAGCGGCATGTGCCGGGAGCTGGTAAATTACGGATGAAGAGCCGTTAGAGTTTTCTGGTTTCTAATAACAACCAATGTTTACTTTACTGCCACGCCCTGTGGGGAAAGACAGAGAGAGGTATGTCTGGTCATAAATCTCCAACGACTCTCCTCCTCCACCTTCTCTACTCCATCTTTCTTCTCCTTTTTTTTGTCTTTCATCGCTGCCACACTATCTCATTAGCTACAACCTTGACCTGTCCTGAGGAAAATCCTTTACAATCACGTAACAGTGCTGGAACTGTGTGGTTTGTTACTACTAAATAAAGTTATCGTATCACTGAATTACTGCTGAAACCAGTAGAAACACTATATTGTGAAAAATACAGGACTCACTGTCACAAAAACTTGTTGCCCTTCGACTGTAAACTACCTCCCGCCTAATCTGCTGCAGTTTTGTGTGTTTGGGGCTGAGATACGGCCACTGACAGGAGATTGGTGTAACAAATGCCGAGGTCAAAGGTTGCGGTTGTATAATTCATCATCTCCATCTTTTGTCCTGGCAAGCACACCGGAGCATCTTACAAGATAACAAGTAGACCTGAGTCTTATCGGTTTCCTTGCCTCAGTTTCCCCTTTCTCTTTATCATCCTGTTTTTTTCCCCTTTTCCTCCCGCAGCTATCTCACAAAACGCCCTTACTCCTCCGTTTACTGCATCTTCTTTAATCTCTATGTTTACCTACTCTTTTAAATTCCTCCTCCCACTCCTCTTTCCCTCCCTCTCCCGTTGTTTTGTTTCTCGACTGCATCTCTCTTCTTTCCCTCTCTTGTACACCATCACCTCTTTGTCTCTTTCAACCCTTAGCTGTCTGCCTGCACTGCATTCACTCTCTTCCCTGTTTCCCTTGTAGCCTCTGTTTACCTTCCAGCTGATAATAAGCCAGGCGGTACACATGGATGTGTTTTTGGCCCCGGGGGCCGGCAGGACGTCCCTGTCTATCACAGTGTGACTTACATAAGCAACTGAAAGGACGTGACAACAATGACCTCAAGTGGCCCCAGGAGGCTGACTCGAGATTGAGGGAGGGAGACAGGCGTTCGTTTTACTCACAGAGCTGATGTGTGAATGCAGCATCTGCAGCATCAGGACATGGACACGTTCATGCCTCTGTGCAAGCAATAGCCAGTTGTAGGAGACCTTATGTTTTCAGGATTGTTTGTCTGTCATATTCTTGTGAACACAATACCTCAAGAATGCCTTGAAGAAAACGTGCTGTTGGATTCAAGGATGATTTGATTAGATATTGCAATATCAACGTTGCTGTGACCTCACAAAGCACATTTGGCCCCTTGTGAACACGATGTCTCGTTAACATCTCAAGGGAATCCTTTCAAATTAAGTAGAAGTGTTAACTTGGACACACAGATGCATCAATTAGAATTCTGTGGTCAAAGTTCAAGGTCACTGTGACCTTATGTTGTGGTGAATATGATATATCAGGGAAACTGTGTCAATATAGGGATACTTCACATTTCGCCAATGAATACACTGGTAGCTTTTATTTAATTCATTTTAAATAAAAGCTACCAGTTGAGCACTAGATGGTGAAGGCATATAACCACAGTGTGGTTATTGAAGTTAAAAAATAATTGCTAACAGAAGAGGAACCATTCACACCATATCGCCAACTATTAACTTCAGTTTTCTGCCATTTTTTATATAGCCATATGTGTATTTACTAACTACACAATTAATTATTAATTTAAACTACATCAAACACTTTGGACTGTGCTGATGAAGCGTTTTGTGCTGCAAAGGGTGAAACCCTGTTTTTCTTCACGATTGGATCCTAAATCACTGAGCCGTTTCTTCTCTGTATCTCCTTTATTTTCTTTGCCTCACCTTCTTTTCTGTGAAGTTTATCTTACAAACTTTGCATTCATTGTGCCTGTGAGTATTTGTGTTCTCCACAAAGCGCTGGTTTGTTAATGCTGTTTGTGAGTCTGTCTTCACCTGTGACTTTACATCAACCTTTTGAAGACTCATTGATATTTCCAAAGCCAAATATCCTTCACAAGGACCAATTAAAACAATTTCTCAGTAGTCAATTTTGAAGCATTGTACTGTTGCAGCTAAGAAAGGAGCTGATCCACCGTCCCTATCTGCTGATGTGTTATTCATGTGACAGATTTGCTGCAGATAAGTGCGCCCCTTTAGCAGGAATCACAATGAATAAGTGATGCTCTTTTTCATTCCTGACGCATCTCTCGCTGTGATGAGAACAGCGGGGATGGGTAAAACTGAAGCGAGATGACAGCGGGAGAGCATCAGAGGGACAACCTTCAAATTCAAAGTTTGCTGTCCTTTTTTTAGCCG
The DNA here is from genome assembly GCF_963576545.1 of Limanda limanda. Classification (NCBI taxonomy): domain Eukaryota; kingdom Metazoa; phylum Chordata; class Actinopteri; order Pleuronectiformes; family Pleuronectidae; genus Limanda; species Limanda limanda. The sequence continues at coordinate 14,675,003 of NC_083655.1, forward strand.
TTGACCACAACAAGTTAACACTCACTGAATGAGATTATTTTTGCTAGTGTCTTTAAGTGTTGTAATGCCAAAAAAACAGCGACCACAGTTTGTCAAAAGTTGAATGAATCACAGCAGTGACATTTTTCAGAGGAGAGGAGGAGTCAGCTCCCCAGCTTCCCACAGACAGCCAGTGTGCCATTATAAATAAGACCAGACGACGTATTTGTCTAACCCTAATTGTACACCAACGTGTTTCTCCACAATGATAATAAGCTTCTTCATGGATTGGATTTGACATTTCGGCATTCAACATTATAAAAGAGCTTGAGGAGGAGGGGCTACTGTTGTTGTTTTGGTTGCTGGTGACGCAAGCTGAGGAACGACTGTCTTAGAAGCCCAGATAGCTCAGTGTCGTACAATCGGGTCTGGCTGTTGGGTCTGCAGGGAGTTTCTGGGTCTTAAGGTCACCTGGTACATTCACTGTCATAAGACAACTCAAAACTAATCACAGAGAGTAGGGGATTTCTGCTCTGTCGGGGAATTCACATGCTATGTAACTCACTGCGTAAATTATTATTGGATTATCAACACTCACACAAGCACATTCACATATGTCTTGATTCATTGTGGGGATTTTACACAGACCATGTAATGTTCTTAACATGAACTAAGCTGGAACTTTTCTCACAAAGGCTCCTGTTTATTTAAATCAGATCCCAGAAAAAAACTTAGCAGACTTGGCTTTATAGTGAAGGAAGCACTGTTGCACTGCCAACTTGAACAGGTGCAACCTGACAAGCTGTGAGGTGACAGAAAATAACCCAGAACTCACCAAAACTTTGACTAATCTGTTCATGCTGCAAAACACATTTTTGCTGTTGAGCAATGCTCTATCTTTTCTTTTTTTTCTTTGTCTGTTTCTAGGTAACGATTTGTTCCTGGTAGCGGTCCACGAGCTCGGTCACGCTTTGGGCCTCGAGCACTCCAATGATCCTACGGCCATCATGGCTCCTTTCTACCAGTACATGGACACGGACAACTTCAAACTGCCCATGGACGACCTGCAGGGCATCCAGAAGATTTATGGTACGGCTCTCTGGCTTTATGCAGATGTCAGGACCCAGCTCGTAAGAGTGAAGGGAAGCAAACTTAAAACCACATGTTTTTGGTCAAATAAACATACACATTTGTAGTACTAAACAAACTAGCTAAAGCTAAAAAGGAAACAGATGTGGTTTAAAACAATGAAAAACATATGACCAGCCTTGGCCTGCAGCAATGACGGTGGTGTGATTATCAGTCTGGTCACGGTCCTCTCCAGAGTAATCTGTATAAACATTAACAGTGGACATTAACACACTGGGACGACCTGCTGATCCCACAGTGACTGCTGGAAATAAGACAATGTTTGAATGCTTCACTAACTCTCACACCAGGTATACTCATTATTAACAATAAACCAACAATAAGAATGTTGACTTATTAAGCAGTTGAACAGGTAGAATATGTGTACATATAGTCAAGCTGTCTGCCAGGCTGAGGACTGAGTTAGGCCTGGCCACTAAACATACACACAGTACACCTTCATCTGACTGGAGTGATAAGATAGTGTAATGATGAGGTCTACCTCCCTGCTTGGGTTGGTTAAAACGTTATGGATGTTTTCATGGTTCAGTGGGGTTTCTCCTGGTACTGCTGACTGCACAGTCTGACCTTGACCAACAGATCAATATTTTTGAAAGTGAGAGAGAGGGGCTAAGTGAACTGCACAAAGCTTACACATGTTACAGTGCAAAATACTATCGTCAAAAATTGTATCTAAAACGTTTATGTTAGAAAAGAGTGTAAAAAAACATTTCAGATCATTATGAAACTGTGCCAGGTCAAATGAGGCTATGGCACGCTGCCACAATCTCGGTAATTAATAGAAAACCTTGTGTACACGTGTGCTGCTTGATGTGGTGTTCCAGTCTTGTTGGTGTGTTGTGAAGACACCCATCAGTTTTCCATTTCTAATACAAATTTTCACACTGTGGTCCCAACCTCAGTTTGACATTTAAGTTTGGAAACAGTGACAGTGTTGCCCCTTACAGCTGCAGGGCTGTAAAACACACCCACTCTGCTGAGATGACTCTGGTCTACATTAGCACATTAACACAAGAGGCTGCCATCTGCTTACATGTTCAGGGTTTGTCCCTCTGGGAGTGGCAGACCTGGGCGAACCATCAAGTCGCTCCTTCCTCCCCCCTCCTCCTCGCTCTGCACCCAGAGTTGAAGGACAGGATAAGCGGTGGCAGCTCTTCGCTCAGACAGGGAAGTCTTTTCACATTAAAGTTTGAATCTAGATGAAGGACGTCCTTCCCACCTGAACACACAGACACGAGACAGGTGTTGATATCATTTCATTATCTCTGATGTCTAATATAAATAAATATAATAAAATCCACTTGGAAACTAGAGAAACAAAAAGCTGCAGAACTGAATTTGATTCGCAACTGATATGGATTTATTCAGCCGGATACTGATACACTGCTATGTGTATATATTTATATGAAGAGATGGGTCACCCGTTCTTTGATCCTAGCTTCAAGTCTGCAACATCAAATCCTTTTAATGACAAAAATAAACTGTGAGCTATGGTGAAAGACAAATATATTAAATGAAAAACCAAATTAACTTTATATCAGACTAGATAGAGTAGGAAAACAATTTTTGTTCTACTTCCACAGCTTCAAAATGTGATGTTGTCAACAACATGCATTCTGAATGAAACCTTGGATCGACCTTTGTCTCAAAAAATTGTATCCCAAGTATTGTTTAGTGTAATTCCGTCACTGATGTGAAAGCTCGCATTAACTGCAAACAGGTCTGAAATAACCTGCAAACTCATCACATGAAAAAAGGCCTCCAGTCTGTTGTCATGGTTTCTCATCATGTTGTTGTTTGTGTGAGTGTGCAAATGCATGCTTGCTACATGTCCAGCTGACTGTGGGTCTGATTACATAACTGCAATCTGGGGCGTATTACAGGGGATTTAGTTCCCTCTCATGTAGCCCCCCCCCCCCCCCCCCCCGGATCGACTTGTTCAACTTATATGTTGGTTTATCTTTTGATTGCTCACTATAGATCTACTCCACTGGCGCCTCAGTCAGTTTGTTTATCCTCTGCGTTCGCTGGCGTGTGAAATCATTTATCAGGCATGGTTACAGCAGACTTTTATTTACAGTCTGTACCCCATCGTTACTCATTGATACTTTTCATTAGGGTGTGGGGGGGGTGTTTGTAACGTTTTCATCTTTCATACTGCAGTCTTGTAGTCCTGCATCTGTAGGCCCCAGTCAGCACATGGCAGCTCACATCCTCATCTTCACACTTTCTCTGTCATATTCACGCGTCGTCAATTATTCATACGCACAACACGCTCGCTCGCCCTGCCTCTCGCTCTCCTTCTCTCATGTAATTCATGAATGTTAAATGACACCAGGGCATGTCTCCTCAGAACACTTTATATTTACCTCACTGTGTACATTTAGCACATTATTAATACCTTTCTGTTCATCTCAACGTATTGTTTTCTGCTGAGCTGCTGATATACATGTAGTAAATCAGGGATTGTTTCAACGTGTACACAATTATTTATGATAAGTCCTCCCATGAGTGTCAGAAATGTGGTGCTGGTAGGAGATACTAAGTATGTATCACATATACTGACTTTTTGTTTCTTTTTTTTTATCTCACTTCCTCCAGGGCCTCCCGATAAGGTTCTCCAGCCCACCAAGCCTTTGCCGACAGCGCCCCCACCCCGCTCTCATCTTCCCTCAGACCCCCGTAAGCCAGACAGGCAGACGCGACCTCCGAGGCTGCCCCCAGGGGACAGGCCGTCCCACCCCAATGCTAAACCCAACATCTGCGATGGTGGCTTCAACACGCTGGCCATCCTCAGGAGAGAGATGTTCGTCTTCAAGGTGAGAGTCTGTGATTTGGAACAAACACATTTACATCTGGAGCTTTTAAATCCTGGAGCAGCTTTACCAACAGCAAGAATGTCTGAGAAGTGTGACACCACATGCCAGAGCTACTCTGGAGAATTGTGGGTAGATTCATAATATTTCCAAACCATCAACATATACCTGAGGAGATGCCTGGCTATAGAATAAAACTAATCTGCAGATGAAAGCAACAAAAGAACATCCCATCCCTGGATTCAGACCAATGCAAATGGCCTGTAGGTCTGAAAACGCCAAGTGGAGAGAGAGCTGCAGCTGACAGTAGTTGAATATGGTATAAGTTTTTTCAGATATTGGAGGATTACCTAAATATACAGAGAATGGGAGCTTTTCTAATAAATTGCTTCATGTTTATTGCGGTATGTGCATAGTGTGGAAAAGCTTACTTGGATGAAATGTAAGCCATTACACCTGAGTAGAAAAGTTGGCTGGAGAGAAAGCTGATAGAACTGTTATCTTAAATATTTATTATCCGAGTGTATTTTATTGCATAATTGTATAAACCATTATGTCTAAAAGGAGCTTTATCCAGGTTACTTGAGGCCAATTTAGAAGGAATTTTGGACAAAGCGGGTGTTTTACTAAGTGCGGTGCAGTACAGTTTTCCTTTCTTCCAACACACTGGCTGATTTTCAGTACAAGAGAAAAAGCACACATGTCCCTTAATGCATCTTTATCCTTGGTCTAAGCTTGTGAGCACAAGACCTTGGCAACATGCAGAAAGGAACAGAGAGAAACCTGGGGGCAGCACAAAGCCATCCTATGTTCTCCACAGAGAAGGGAAAGAGTGCCTCTGATGCTTCATGAGAGTGTGGCTGTATTTTCTCTAAGGAAATATAAATAGATGGGTTTTCATTGGTTAAATAAGAAGCTTGTGGAGCTTGGGGGGAAAAACCCTTTCTGTCCTCTCTGCCCCCGCCACCACCTCCACCAGCACCGCCACCAGTGTGCCGGGGGGCAGAGCTGCTACCTGTGGAGGAACTTAACTAAAGCTTTTTTCAGACATGAAGTATGGAAAATCGCATCTGGGCTTTGCCTTTCACACATGACGAAGGCAGCAGGAGAACAGAAAAATGTCTGCAGCATTCAGGGAAGAGGCGGCTCCTGGGTAGAGCAAGCAGGAGGTGAAATCACACCAGTGTTGCTTCTTAGCACCAAAAGTTCTTAAATGTCGTTGTCTTCTAGTGCATGTCTGGAAGCCACGGAAATGTTGGTGCTGTGTCAGTTTTGTGGTGGAACTAATATCCACTTGTTCCAATGCTCTAAATACATGTGGTGACTGTAGTAGCTCCTGTCCTGAAGACCATGAGATCTCTGCAGATCTCAGAGGAAGCCATGGCTTTTTATAGACGGGGACTGTGCATCTACTGTAACACTCGCTTTTAGAAAATTGAATTTGCATGTGTCAGTGCACTAATGAAATGTCCTGCCACTACTTTTAAAAGAATGACTAGTCAAAGTGGGCCAGTGCCACTACTTTAATGTGTCATAACTGATTATTTGAATCTAATAACTACAAAAAAAGCAGCTGTTGCACAGATAACCGTTTATGTTGAGGAAACTGTTTAACTGATTGATCATAAAAAGTGACTGAGGTCGTACCAAAAAAAGAGATCTCTGCTGTTGTTCCTCATCCAATCTGATCGGTGTTTACAGAGAAAGCAAAAATCGAATATGTATTATTCTGCTATCCACGCTGCAACCTTGAGAAAAGACATACAGTACCTGACACCTTCAAACCAACAAATATTAAAAGTGTTAGTATCGATATGAAACATCAAAGATAGAGCAGTAGAGGTTCTGATAGGAGGCTAAATGAGTAGGAGTGCCTGTAATAGCTCGTGGCTCCATCAGTTTGGAGGCTTTGATGAAAGTTGGTCTCTCCTGGCCGTTTTGTAGAAGCTTTGGCTCCCACTCTGCCAAAGGTGTAGGTGGGTTGATGCGAGGGAACACATCTAAGTGCTGCTGTAAATCCACTGCGTTCACATCATTAGGACCACCAGTAACATCAGGACGCCAATGATTTCCTCACCCGTTGGCATAATCCACGTCCCAGCTAGCGAATGAATTGTGGTTAGTGAGGTGAAATCAAGAAGGGATCACAGGTTTGACTTGGATGTACTCGGTGAGTGTGTTTCACAGGAGGAGCAGGTGGTCCTAATATTTCTTGCCTCGCAGTGGGAGTTGTGCCAGTTTTCTCCAACAACACCAAGGTTTTGTCTTGATGCGTTCGTCTCTGGAATCACAATTAGTGACACAAAGCTTGATTTACGTCCTTTGGAGCTCAGCAAGGTCAATGCACGATCGAGAGGACTGGTTAAATGATGGCTGCCTGAAGGATTTACAGCTCCTTGTTTCAAATTCATTTGAGTTTTTCTCTCTTGTTACTGTTGTTTATGAGGCTGATTTCCTCTTTGCTTCATTGTCGGATTAATTGTCGGCTTGGTTACTTCAGCTGCAGGTCTTTTTGTCCTGCAAGACTTGGCTCCACTCACCATCCCCACCTTATTGTTTTGGAAGAGTCAAGTGATTACAGCAGACATCTCAGCAGTCAGAGAGCCCTAGGGTCCACAGGTGGACCAGCAATGTAAAGAACGGGGGTTTAGAGTAAAGACTGCAGGAGGGTTTATCAGGTCGAACACACTGGGAGCGCAGAGGCCAAGTTTGTTGAACCTGTCTGAGCTTTGTTTGGCTAAGATTTTACTCATGTTACTTAGATTTTCATAGACTCATTTGAGTGAAGTCAATATTTTGGTCGGTTCCTGTTAATTGTTATCAGAAGAGGAACCATTCACACCACATCTCCGACTATTAACTTCAATTTTCTGCCATTGAAAGTACAAATTGTGTTTGTCCGAACCCGTGCAAAGCCAGGAGAAGACTAACAGAGCCTGATCTCGACAGGTATTCAGTTTTTTGGTGTCCGAACCCAACCTGAGCCTGATGCAGTAAATATCAGCTGAGTTGGTGTTATGTTGAAACACATGGTTATTGCTTATTTTCCCTGATTACAGACATATGCAGTTAAGTAAATCAAGATACCCAACTTGACTGAACCCAAACCAAATATAATTTGAAGCATGTAGGGTCCCAACTGGTTCCAATGGGCTTAGGCTGGGTATCAACTTTCTAGTATAGATGTTTGTCTTCACAAAAGTTTACATCTAAGTAAATATCATTCTACTGGGAACATCCAGGTTGTCACTAAGATCTTTCCAGACTCTCAGAGCCTTTTCTGAGCTGAGGTTTAGTAACATTAATGATGTGCACAACCCCTGCAACAGAGGAGACTGTCTTCATAACCTTCCACATCTTAAAGCGTTTTTATTATGTAATACATTTTGGATTTAAAGGTTCCAGTCAATGCATTAACGAGAAGGAAAGCAACATGGGACCTTGTACAATTAACTTTAGTGATTAATCCCAGTAAAGGAGGTAAAAGGTTAATGCTTTACTCCTTATTACTTAGCTTGAATAGGCAATGAATGACTAATTTAGAATTATTCTCGCTACTTTAACCTCAATCAAGTATAAAAATGGCAATCGAGCCACGCCGTCTATACAAAGCCACCACAGAAGTTGGCATCACAAGGTCAACACTGAGAAGAGCCTGACTTATGAGAGGAAGTTGATCTAAAGAGCTAGGCAGGGAGTCACGCTGCCTAAGGTGGTGGTTTTTACAGCGGCTCGTTTTTCTCCCTCACTGCGGCGACGGAGGGTCAGTGAAAGTTCACAGAGGACCGCGTGCAGCTGTTTGGATCCAGTGTCGCCAGTAAATGTCCCACTAAAATTACACAGCTACCAATTTTACGATTGTGGCCAGATCAGGTCCAACCTTCTGTAAAACCACAAACCAAATGATATACATGTGTAGATAACCCGGTTTCTCCAGCAAATCCCCAAGGATCGACTCATTTCCCATCAGGCTCTGAGTGCTGTACAGTATATGGACACAGAGTTTGTGGCAATTTGTCAGTTTACAGAGTTGGAAAATTCAAATAAATGATATTTTCTTATTGAACAAAGGTTTTGAAAATCAGTACAAAGTCAATTTTAAGAGACAGAAATTAGCAAGAAAGACTAAATGTTTATTTGATACCCTTTATCTCCATCTCAGGAACGCCTTGAGGGAATTTACTTTAATTTGGTCCAAATGTTCATTTGGACTCAAATGTGAACTGACTGGTCTCCGGTGGACGCAGTGCTTAGTGTCATCATTTTCTTTTGAATGTAATATATTTCACGAACACCCATGACAGCTCGCAGAAACATTCACTTGAACTTAAGCATGACCTGATTGGAATTTAGTCGTCAAGGATACTGTCAGGATGAATGATTAAAAATAAGAGTTCACCTTGCTGTCATGTAATGGTTACTAATTATGATGCATGGCTCTCCTGCGCCGAGCTGCACAGCCTCTTGCACTACAGTCGGGTAAAATTGAGACCAAAAGCACCTCCCCCTCATCAGTCCATGACCGGCTCTCATCCTGAGACAGCCCATGAAAAGTTCCAGCCTCCTCCTTCGTCAGCCTCTCCAACAGCCCCACACTCACTCACTGGGAGACATGTCCTTTTATCGTATGGACAAATTTAGAGCAGCGCACTGTGAGACGCCGCAGGCTCCCTTACTGTTCAGGATAGACCACTTGGTCACTGATGTCGGAGACGCGCTTTTGATTTCAACGTCCCTTAATGAGAACACAGTGGTCAAGGGAGCAGTAAGCTGTCCACCCGTCTTAGTGTCTCTGTCCCAGCAAAGAGCGAGATGGACGATGTATGAGATCACGTTCAACGGCACAAGTTTGTAACTTTCCAAAAAAAGTCAACTTCATCTAAAATTAAGTTCACAAATGTCCGAATTTGAGAGAGAGAAACGGTGAATGATGTTAGATGGAAAGATCAATACAACTCTAGTGTCTAAAAGTCACAGTCAGGAGGTGATTAGCATGGCTTAGCATAGACAAGGCCTTTCAATTTTAATAACAAGCCAGTTTTATATGTAATTTCTTATAATCCGGCACACAAAGTTAACATCTCACAGATGCCTTGGTATCGATATATTCCTCTAACTCTCATGAGGAAACTGTGCCTCATTCTCTCTGTGGATAGATATTTCAAATCCACTCTGCTACACATCTTCACTTTAAAGTTTTCTTGTATCTTTGCAGTTAATACCGCCCAGGACCATGTGACTAATGACTGTATGACAGATAATCAATCACAATGTGCTCAGTTCTCAGTTTGTCCCTCAAGATTCATTTGACTGCTTTTATTGGCGCTCTGAGGCATTTAGCGTGAATTGGGTTTTCATTACAGCACCATTGTTATACAGTGATTTGTAATTTATCAAAATACGACACATCATGACACAAAAGTAAAGAAACTTCTCAATTGACTCAATATGTTCTGTGTGGTCTATATATATCAGCTACTGTATGTATAGCATAACAAGGGTGGCCTGGTTGGTTGTTCACAAAACCAGAGGGTCCGTGGTTGAATCCCTAACACTGCCAGTCTGCATTCCGAAGACTCCTTGGACAAGAGACACTCCTGACAAAAAGCACTGTGTATAGAAGAGCTGTTTAACTGTGTGTGTAAATGGATAAAGTGCTTCGAGCAGTTGATAAGACTAGAAAAGCGCTTTATAAATACTGTCCATTTACAACAGAGATTAACAGCAATCTATAGTCAATGGTACATACTTTGTTCTGCAGAGGACTCTCTCGCCTTTATCCTACAAGACGTTCTCCTGGGAGCGCCACTCTTTAAACACACTTCCATGCTCGACCTGCATGGGAGTGAACAGTGATTTGTAACAGAAAGAAACAGCTGCAGCTTCAGACGCTACATCACTGTTCATTGCTGTAGTGGCTGGATTTCAAGGGTCGTGCCTGATTTCTTTCGGATGAGTTTAGTTGCAGATGCCTGTGCAAAGACATCACTACACAACTGTGCACGTGCTGAAAGACAAAAAAACAGATATTCTGCAGTTATTTTCCTCAGCGGTAAAAAATTGACCGTTTGGCCAGAAATGCTGTTAAACTCTGATCTCAGGCTTCGGGCTGTGAATTATTTACACCTGCGCTCTGCCCTCAGTCCTGCAAATTGTGTCCACGGCATTAACCGGGTGAGAGGTGAGCAGCACGATCAGCCTAACACCACGGCCATATCCACAGCAGCAGATGCTTGCACAGGGCTGACCTGGACACTGCTGATGACAACGCTTTAGATTTAACCTCAGAGTTACAGCTGGACCTGAACCCCATTTGAACAAAAGGCACCGGCTTTTTGTTGCCTCGGTTGTGTTTAAGTATCATAAATAATATACCAATTTTTTAAGGTAACAGATGTCTGGTAAACTGGTCTGTGAACAGACCTGTGCTGCTTAATAACAGGAGCATTTCATAGAATGTCTTTGCTTTTTGATTCTCCAAATAAACGATTTGTTCAATTGGCTTGTTTGTAGTTTGAAGTGGAATTCGCAGAAGACCACTAGTCTGGGTCCCAGCCTTGTAAAGTTTTTGACTTCATTTAGGTGATGAGAAGACACCACATCATCCGTATTTTATTCAGTTTGGAGCTGTGAAGGACATAACAGAAACTCAGTGAGCGGAGGGTAAACACGTTGTAGCTCAACCTGAAGTAGTTTTAAAGATGCTCAGTCTGTAGGAACATGCTGTCTGACAATGATCAGTAATAAAATATCAAGGTCAGATTATGAGACAATGGCAGGGAGGTCAAAACCCCTGTTGTTTTCTGAGGACAGAGAAGAAGACAAGTTCAACTCTGTTTAGTTTATCGATATTCAACGCATCGCACCAAATTCAAGACTGCATCTCCTCCTACTCTTAACAACACGCATACCAAGTTTGATTCCTGAGATTTGCGAGACTGGCAGAGATTTCTGGAATTGGTAGATGGAGGAACAGTAAGAATTGTTTCTTTCTCCCTGCGGCCTCTGACCCCCGTGGCCCTGTGCACCTGTACCTGGTTTGTTTGTTTAGTGATCCATCTGTTGCCTTTATGTCTGTTTAAAGGGTTTTGCATATATTTCTGCAGTAATCTTTGAGTGGCGCTGGCGTGTTCTCACGTCTTAATCCATGTACCTGTTTATTAAAATATAGGTGAAACGTTGCCATCCCACTATTCATCTGTTGCTTATCAGCTCCGCAGGCCTTTGCCGCTGCAGTCATGTGTCGCACAGCATTAACGCAACTCTCAGCTCAGATCAACTGGGCAGCTCCGGCAGTTTGTGGCTGCACATTCCTTTAGAGAGTGAGGTAAATTAGCCTCATTGCTCTGGGTGCATTATCATACACCATAGGACAGCATGCGTGACAGACCCAGCACCGCCCGTTCTCTCAGAGCAGAGAACATGAACAAGCTGAGCATAGTATTTCCAGCTTCATTGTGCTTATTCTAGACGTTCCTGCGTCTGCACAGCGGCGGCTGAAATGTTCCTCCAGTGAAGCCTGCTCGCCCGAGCTGTATTTTCAGAGTGGGAGTGGGACGGCAGGGCGGGAGAGAGGAAACATTTTCTCTTATATAAAGTCAAAAGGATTTTGAATGGGTTGGTTTTCACAGCCTGATCTGTTTTCAATTACTGGGCCAGGCCTTGTACTGGAGAAAACGCTGAACAACTGAAATCTATGGGGGCAGGATGTATAGAGTGAGCGAGGGAGAGCAAGAGAGGAGAAATTGGTATGAAAGACGAGGGGAAATGAAAAGAAAGAGGAGGAAGAGTCCAGGGAGAGTGAGGAGTCCCAGAGAAACAATTGGATTAGACAGAGAGAGAAGGAGGGCAGTTTGATAAATGGGCTGTTTATTTAGCTTTCACAGTGAATGAGGCAGCGTGTGATGATGTGTTGTCTCCCCCTCTCTCCGGCCCTACACCCCTGGCTACGAGCTCAGGCTTTTTGGCCACGGACTTTCTGTGCGCTCAATTGGCCGTCCATTGCCAAAGGGTGGGACATCTCTCTGAGTCCTAATGGCTTTCACAGCTGGGTCTCCCCCCGGCCCCCCTATGTCATCAAGTTTCATCCAACATCAAAAAGGCACACCTTCCACTTGGCCGCGCTCACGCTCGCCCTCTCCCCACCCTGAAGGAAATAAGAGACTCTTGGCTTCTCATAAAGCTCCTGGCTATCACTTTGCCCCTGTCACTTGATGGTTTTCCTAGCTTACACGTTCTGTGACGGTCGCCCAGGCTTTCAAGGCAACCCGAGAAAGAATGTGCAGATCTGAAAGGCATCCCGGCTGTCAAAGCAGCGGCCGGGGTTGATCATCGCCTGCAGGTTTTTGTTGAGCGCCGCAGAGCAAGAAGCTGGCCTGAGTTCACCGGTATCAGATGTTATAAGCTGCTGCCAACTGTGTTACATCGTGCAGAGTTCATTATATGTGTTCCTCTGCCTCAGGGCCGTGGGTTGTTTGGTGTAAGGAAACTCTGAACTAATTAAAACTCTGCCGTAAGGAACTTTATCTAAAAACTAATGTTATTCACCGATCCTCTGACACACCGACTGTATAGTTATGAACTCACACAATCAAGTAGTTTTTTTAGTTGATGTACATTTGTGCGGAGTAACTCTTAATCATTAAATTTTGAGGTACATGTACTTTATACTGCCTTGTACTTCTACTTCCCTACATTTATTTGCAGCTTTAATTACAAGTTACTTTGCATACATATCCCCTACATGGACTGTTTATAAAGATAGACGAGGCGTCTCCATCTTCCTCCCGCTATCCAGAAATGAAGCCATAACATCCTGGATACGAACGCTGCCATCTTGCTCATTTGGAGCCAGAGGCTGCACTGTAGCAATTGGGCGATGGAGCCACAGTAGGGAGGTCCCTCTGGTATGCAGGACCAATCGTGAGTCTGTCTCAGCTGTCAATCATGACGTTTCACCCTATTTTTGTAACATCAGATAACTAATTAACCAAAAAATAAATATCTATATGTACATTAGTTACTCTTAAATACTACCTTGTGCTTATACTCCACTACATTTACTGGTTACTTTGCCTCTACGTCCCACACAGTAGAGGCAGCCCTACACTACTACTAGACTACGTCCGACACAGTAGAGACGGTCAAATGTAAAGAAAACTATAAAGGACACGCTCTCGTTTTTAAGTGTCTGCTGTGCTTCCTGTGTTCTCTTCCAGGACCACTGGTTTTGGCGGGTGAGAGATAACTCTGTGATGACCGGGTACCCAATGCTCATCAGTATCTTCTGGAGGGGCCTGCCACCCAAGATAGACGCCGTCTACGAGAACAACGAGGGCAAGTTCGTCTTCTTCAAAGGTAAGATCGCCTCATCAGGCTTGGATTCATCGTCATCCTTCAGATTTGTAATCCCAAACCGAATACGCGACCGCACCATCCTGGTTTCCATTAACCTCTCAGCTCATTCAGCTCGTATATTATTCATCCACAGGAATTCCTCGATATGGCCTGTTCACATGGCTGCGGTTTTGTCGGCTTGTATGGCACATGCCCTTTTAGTATTCCACACACATTTTCCATATGTGTGTCTGACCTCAGAAACAAAGAGAGGGTTTTCATCTTGAATGTATGTAACCCTGCTCACTCAGACAGAGGCCTTGATCTTATTTGGGCGAGTTCAGTGTAAATCTGTGGAAGATTACAGCGTTGTACTGCCACAGTCTGGTTCTGATATTTAATAATACTGATATCAACGTTACCGCTGCACATTTCATTTTGTCCATAACTGTAGCTAAACATAATGATCATGCATAGCGAGAACCAGCACTAAATGGTACCAGTTCCTCGTTGATTGGTTCAGAAATATTCATAAGTTTCTAAACAAACTACTTTCCTGATTCCCTGATGACAGGTTGATTAGGTTTGACAATGTGCTGTGTTCAACACTGCCGTCTGAGATAACTTGTAAGTTTCTCCCTCCTTCATATACAGGAAACTCAGAAAACAATTCAAATTTTGAAAAATGGTAGTTAAATACAGTAACTGTTCTGTCTTTTGACATCTGTACAAGTCATGTCTTTATATTTGCACCAAATTCTAAAGTAGTATTATTAAGAGTATCAATAAGCTGTAGATACTGGTACTGATAAAATCCTAAAAATACTCATCCCTCTGTATATATTTTGGAAATGTTTTCATCCCTTACAGTCTGTGCTTCTGATTTCTCGACCGTTTGTGTAATGATTTGTCCGCACATTCAAATTTAGACTAAACTTGCACCAAAGCACAGAGATTTAAAGCTAACTGTGTCTTAAGTCACTTGAAAGAGGCAGCGCACAAACATCTCAGTCTTTTGCCTACACTCCAGAGGAACAAGCAGACAGAGATAAAGAGTTAATGTGTTTGTGGAAGGAGACGTAGGTAAGCAAACAAAGTCTGCTGGGACATAAACTACAAATCTTCACTCAAACAAGTTTCTATTTTCATCTCCAAACAATTCCTGGAAACGCAGACTATCGGTCCCAGTGCGCGCCACCAGCTCACATTACTCCACCCTGCTCTCTCTTCCCGGGCTGGGGTGGCACAGATCTAGAAAAAACGGAAACAACAGAATGCCATTCCTCAACACACCACTGATTTCCCAGAAGGCCTGATTCTGTCTATCTGTCCCCATTTGGAGTAAAAAATTAGGAAGAAAATCGGTCAGGGGACAAAATGCAGCAACGCCGAATGTCCTTGTTCAAGCAGGCGTTTTGCATACGGACTAACAGCTCCTGGTCTGACGACTGCTCCTTAAATAAAGGCACAGAAGGAGGCTTTAGAGTCTTGAAGTCACAGATGAGACTCTGACTGACTTTGTGCTGTTCAGGCTTCACAGAGCAGGTCAGTGAGCAGACGCAACGGCCGTACATTAGAAATAGTTTCAGCATGTGTTCTTCATTCCTCCGGTGCAGCCTGGTGCCAGTATTCAGTCAGTCTGTACAGTGAAACAAGTGTGAAAGTATGGTAGCTTATCCACTGCTAAAAAAATTGGCTGACATTTGTTTGAGTTGAGTTGAGTATGGACACCTGACCCGGTGTGCTTCACAATGATATTCCCGTCCGGTTTTGCATCGGGTTCAGACACAAAATACAGAAGAATACCTGCATGTCCGGTTCTGTTGTGGCTCACTTAGTTTTCTCCCAGGCTTGTTCGGGTTCGGCGAGAAAATTGGTGGCCTGAGCGTTACTTATTTGAAATTGTTTTGGCCCAGACTGAATTGTCAGCAAGAGGCTGTTTAAATACCACAGGGAGCTGGGATGGAATTGTACTCGCAGATTTTCAGAAAGGCCCATAACAACATATTACATACCCTTGTATGTATCTTTTTGAATGTGTCTGAGAGCTCTAATACTTTAATTGTAATGTGATGACAATGTTGTCTTCCATTAAGATGAGAGCAACATTTGCACAAAGTACAGCTCTGCATAGATATAATAAAGTTCTAATATGTACCATGTTTTAATAAGTAAACGTAATTTCAGCCCCTAGTGGTTGACATCTGTCAGGAGCAAGGAAATCAAACTTCTAAATCATTTAACATTTGCATTTGTTGTATTTTCCAAAAACTCTTTTTCACATTACTGTAACTAAAAATTATAGTGCCGTTAGCTAATGATCCGCTTGATGCCTTTGGAAATCAAACCAGTTTTCCCCTGCAGGTAGTGACCTAGTTTATTAACTGCACATCCTCAGACTCTGTGTAACTGTGTGAGGCTGTGGGACAAAACTTATGAGTGAGTATCACTGATCTCGGAGAAGCACCAGCAGCATTTTAGCGCACGAGGTCAGCAGCAGGGATGAACGTTGCAGAACTCCTGTGTGTGTGTGTGTGTGTATATATCTGTGATTATATAAGAAGGAGGAGCCTCTTTTCGGAACAAATCTTCACCCTATACAACGCTCTTTATACACTCGTCATGGATTAGTCGTTACACTGCAGCAGATGCAGGAGCCGTTGCTACATCAAAGCAGCCCTCACAGCTCTGAAGATGAAGCCAGACTCTTATGTGGGGGGTGTGGGGGTCTGCGGAGTTAACTCTAACCGAATAAAAAGAAGAATCTAATTTAATGTCGACGAGAGGGAGGGAGGGGGGGAGGAAGGAGCAGAGGATGATTCTACTTGAACTGTTCTTTGTGGGGATGGGAGTCTCTTTGGATTTCAGGGTGTGGTGTGTTTGCATGTGAGTGTCCGTGTCAGGGTCAGAGGAAGTGCGACCCAGAATGAGTGCAGCATTGTAAGAGAAAGAGGCGAAATGACGTTTCCTCTCGAGCAAGAGTCTCTCTTCTCCTCGTGCACTCAGCCAACATCCTGTCCTACTGTTCCCCCATCACTCCATTCATTGGAAATACTGGTTTGGGGTTAAATGTCAGATGTGCTGGCCTCATATCCATGATTCATAATATGAAATGACGCTAAAATATCGTGTGCGGCATGAGTCAGAAAAGGAAATAATTAATATCCTCTTCCTTTCCTCTCCCTACCTTCGTCATCCCCGTCTTTCTATTGCGTTTTTCTCCAGTAAAACCTCCAACGCTTCCTCCCTTCCCGCTTTTCGTCACCAGTGATGAAGACAAACGCTTCCTGAGGTCACTCTGTTTCAGAAACGCGCCGTGTGAACTGCGTACGGCACAGGAAGCAGGGGAGGAGGTGCAAGAAAAGGAAAATTCACAAACTCTATTGAAGAGATGCTTCAAATTAACATGAGTTTCATGAGCTCTAAATATGATGTGCTCCCATTTATTATTATTTATTTTAAAAAGTCTGGAAAGCTGCGTTCATTTTTAAATTGATGCTGAAACTAAACCCCTAAACCCCCACATTGTGCACCATTCAGAGACCCCCCCCATCCTCTCCTGCTCTTCCGTGTCCTCAAACAAGGTTGCTGCTGCTCCAGTCGTCACACACACACACACACACACACAAACACACTATTGCTACATAAATATGGTATGGAGTAGAGGGCTTGGTGCCTTTCCTGGCGGCCAAAACCACGGCCGCCTGTGACAGCGGTTCAAAGAGCTGAGGACCACCATGCTCCTCAGACATGGTTTCATCAGCCGATCGTGACGAGCGTGGTCTCCCCTCTCAGAAATAACCAGACTGGAGAAGCCTCTATTTCATACAACAGTTGTGTGCTGCTGCTGAACTCGTCCCTCATAACTAGACAACCCTGGATAATAATAGCTAGCTTATTGGTATGTCAGTCATATGGGTGTGTGTGTGGGAGAGAGGGACGGGGGCGGGGTGTCGTAGCCTCACTTCAGCCTAAACTTAGGGGTGAAGTTACACTTTAAGGTGAAGAAATGAAAAAAAAAAAGACGTTTCATAGTTACGAACATTTTTAAAAAGCTTCTGAATATCGTGTTTTCAGGTACGTGCTTGGCTTCCTTTGACATGTAAACTTTAAATTAATAAAAAATACATGAAAGGTTTCAATGTGACTCTATGGTCGCCAACAGTCCCTGCTGTTTCATTTTATCTCAGCAGAGCAGCCACCGGCTCGGGTCTCCTGCATCGAGAAGCTCCCAGAGCCTCTAAGCAAGGGCAAGGAGAACTCGCCACATGTCCCAGTCCTATTTAAAATGAGGCAAACGTCAACATCAAACACTGTAATACAAGGCAACAGGTTATTGCCTGCTGTCATGTTTTCGGCTCCTGGAGGGTAATCCCTGCTGTACCTTGTCCTTCTCCACTATAATTTATTCCCAACCCTTCTCTTTCTCATTTCTCGGCATGCAGGAAAGCAGTTCTGGGTGTTTAAGGACACCGTCTTGCAGGCTGGATACCCGAAGGACATCACCCAGTTTGGCAATGGCATGCCGGCCCAGAGCATCGACACGGCCGTGTGGTGGGAGGACGTGGCCAAGACCTACTTCTTTAAAGGGGACAGGTGGGTGTGAACTGAGAACACTTTTTAAAAACAGATGATTTGTGAATGTTGATGCTTCAGATCCTTAAAAACTGGACCATGTTTTCATCGTGTTTCTAAACCTTTAGAAACCTTAAATCTGACGTGTGTGAGACACTAGATATGAACCCAAACTGACGCTGTCTGCTGTCAGCTTTAACCTATTTACTCCAGCCTTCATATATACTCATAGTTCTTGCTCTGTCTTCCTGCGGCTCATCTTTTGTTGTGGTTCAGGTACTGGCGCTACAACGAGGAGATGAGAACCATGGACCCCGGCTATCCTAAACCAGTCACAGTGTGGAGAGGTGTGCCTGACTCGCCACAGGGGGCCTTCGTCGACAAAGCCAATGGTACGATTTGTCCTGTCCAATACTCTGACTTGGCAAAACAGCGCGGTTCACGTGCCAGGCAGAATTGATTTCAGCTGGTCACTGGCATACGCTGTGCGGGGGGGTAAACCAGGGTGACATTGATGAAATTTGCCCCAGTTACTACATGGAGGTTAGTGTGTCCACACAGGCAGCACCAGGAGAAACAGACTGATTGTGTATATTAGAAAAAAGAGGTGATTATATCCAGAAGGGCCTTTTTTTATTAGTTTCATAATCATAATGTTTCACAGTTAGTCCATCCTGCTCAGTCAGCCATAAAACCCAGTTGGAGCAGGATTGTGGAAAGTAGAAAGTACAAGACCACCGCTGGGCGCTCATTCCGGTCAGAGCCAGTTGGGCCTCGACACCGGTGGGGGAGGTGGGATTGAAACATGTCGGAACTGCTCACCCATTGGCCACTTGAATGGTGTGAAGACGAAAGCAGCTATCCCCATTGGCTGTGTCGTGCCAGGTGGGTTTGGACCTGCTCTTGGCAGCTCCCAGGTTGGCTCAACGCTCAGGCCATCTGCGCCGTGTATCCGCCGCCAGATCCGTAGCCGGGCGGATCTGCTGGCGAGGCCAGGTGGAGCTGGCATCACTCAGAGCATGAAGGGCGGATCGATATCCGAGGGGATGGTGGGCGCTTGTGTGCATCACGTGTTTTCCCTGTCGCGTGTGTGTCAGCCAGCGTTGGTTCGGCGGCTGTTCGCAGACAGCAAGTCAAGTGGCTCTGCTCATCACACTGACCCAGATACGCAGACATGAACCGGGTTCCATAACAGTGTGTGTGTGAGGCAACACGTTGCAGAGCCGAGTGGGGGGGGCCTCAGGGTCACGTTGACCCAACGCTAACCCACTACAGCTCAGCCGGTCTCACCTCTCACCCCAAAATGTCAAACTGTATTTCGTAAAATGTTGAATAATGTGTTTAAGGCTTTGTGTGATTTGCGCCGGCTCGTGACTTAGATTTCAGCTGTGAAGGGACACAGTCTGCTGAGGAACAAAAACACAGTTTGACAGAGATTTGGTTAAGTTTGCTGCCATCAGACGTCTCATTAATTTATAACAGAGAACCTGAGGATGTTTTACAGACAGAAACTTACATTGGATAAAAGTTAATCCTCTAGAGAGCGTAACAGTGAACGCACACTTTGAGAACGGCTCTGGTTCCAGAAGTTAATTTCCTATTTTCTCCATTGACGGCAGAAAAAAAAAATTATACTGGAAATGGAGTGAGGGAACTACGTATCCCATAAAACATTGTGAATGATCCCTTTCCAACGCCAACATGTCTAAAAGACCGAAATGGAAATCATAGATGCTCTGAAGGATCTGATCGTAACAGACATGAATTTCATGGTTGTGGTGAACATTCCCATGGTAACAGCGAGCTCCACCAATCAGACGTTGCCATTACACCTGACGATTGTGGGTAATGTCGTACTTCTTACGAATAAAACATGTTTTTTTTTAAAAGTGGTTGATATCTTAGGGTTTTGTGGCTTCCACAGAAGAATATATAATTGTTTGACAATCTGGTAGCTTGTCGTAAGTCTACCTTGGATGGTTGAAATATTTGGCTTATAATCAAAATCACTATTCAGGAAATGTATAGGATTTTAACTTATGAAACCAGGCTTTTGAGCTCTGTAAACACCACTGTATATAAGCAGAGACCAGTCATTTCTGGGCTTCTGCTTCGTGCTGTTGGATAGTTCATTCTCCTTCTAGATGAATCTTTTAAAACCTTGTCTTGTGCTTCCTCACATCCGTCACCACAAACCTCCCCTGACTGATTTCAGAGGCGATGACCTCGTTTCACTTCATCTGTTTCACCATCTGACTCCATGTTCGGAGCGTTTCTCCATTATTTGCCCCAAAAAGAATGCATGAATAATAAATAACAGGGAGAAAGGTGTAAATGTGGCAAGCGAGGAAGAGGAGAGCCTGAGGATACTGCCCGGCTGTTAGACCCACTTTTACACACTGTACTTTGTCTTTTCCCAGCATGCCTTTCTGGGTCAGTGACATTTAAGAGGCAGCAGAGTTGATTGTCAAACCTTTAATTTAACAAAGTTATGATCATGGTTCAAGAAAACAATTTGTTATATTATTCAGTTTTTTTATTCTTTTTCTAGAAGCGTACCTTCTTTTTTAACTTGAATTTACTATGGAAGCGTCAGAGTATTTCTTTCATTACTGATACATTTACTGATTATTATGTCATTAACTGTTTTGTCCGTCCGGGTTTCAGGAGTCGTGTCGAAAATCATGTAAATGTTAAAGGTTATTATTTTAAAAAGTGATTCGTGACACAACGGCATTAACAACAGAACTGAAAATAAAGCAACAGACATTTTCATATTGCCATTTGATGTGTATACCACCAGAATACTGAGCTCTATGCAGCTCTTGTGTGTATAGATTTGATAAAGTGATATTTTCTAGCTTCTGTCACCATTTTATCTCGGAGCGATACGAGAAATAACCGCACTTTTCCTCTAGAGGGGAGGCATCAGCACATGAAGAGTGACTCACTCTGTAGGTAGATTCATTCATTTGACACTGGGACACTTGCCTAGTCACTCCTGTGATTTGAAAAGCAGCCGGCGCTTCTCGCCTCTGGATGACATCTGTTGTGCTGTTGTGTGATACGAGCTGTGGGCCTTGGCTCCCGGGTCGTTGTGTTTTCTCTCCTATGACCAGATATAATTAGTCCCGAGGGACAAGTCGTTGGTAAACAGTGGCTCAGACGGCAGACACTCACTCATTGTTTGTCAACTGGTTTGAGGGGGGAGTCTGTTTTCACCCTGTTGTTAGGAGGACGTTTATTCAGGGTTTTAAATAGAAAGAAAATTATCTCCCTGAGTTTGCAGGGCGTCGTGCTCCACCCAGTTTGCAGATACGTGAACAAACATAGACGGTTGATGCTCCTGCGTCATTACCGAATCGTCTTTCACAACTGTCTGTGATATTGATTCAGTGCACAAGCCACTTTTAAAACGTCCTTGTTTTATTCAGTTTCTTCACAGCACAGTAACCCTCACCCCTCAATTTGGTTTTTACTTTAAAAGAGCAACTTCACGCCCCTTTTCCACTGGTCAAATAAGCCGCTATCACCGACTAACATCTGTCTTTTGTCTGCAATGGGAATGGCTGCAATCAGCATTCACTCCTGGGTACTGTAGACGTTGGTTTTTATCATCTCTGGTTTTGTTTAGCTGTGATGGAAACATGACACTTGGGAGAAAGTGTTACTTTGGCAAGACAGCGAGGTGAGAGAGTGACTCAGTTGTCAGTGCGATGTGATGTCGAACATGGCAGCGCCGGTACAAAAAAGCAGATGGGTCAAACTCCTCGACCGGCAATGGGAAAAGACATTATCCACATTTTTTTTAAAAGATACTTATGCCTGCTACATTTTGTGTAAAAGAGGCATTAGAGTACATCCGAAATTGCATCATTGCTATGATTACACCTGGCGTCCACTTTACTTGGGAGCTTTTTAGGCGGGTTGGAGAAAATTGGAAATGCCCTTTGCTTCATTTTTGTGTGAAAACTGCGTGGATGTGTTTTTTATGTTGACAGACAAAAAGTGAGGCGTTTCAAAACATTGACACAGTCACAAACATTTGTTCCTGATTCTGTATCAGTTAAGAATCAACTACCAGCGGAGAATGCAAAACATTGTGAACACTTACTCTCAGTCACCATTGCTGGTTTTCAGTAGAACCATATTCTGCAACCCTGTCCAGACTCTAACCACTGCCATCACTGCGGTTGGCTGTAATCAGTGACTGTGTTGACTTACGTGCTCAGTGAATCACTTTGCTCTGTTTCTGTCGCCTCAGGTTTTACCTACTTCTACAAGGGGAAGGAGTACTGGAAGTTCAACAACCAGTTCCTCCGGGTGGAGCCGGGCTACCCACGCTCCATCCTCAAGGAATTCATGGGCTGCGACCAGATGCCCATCGACCCCGGCCGCCCGCCGACTGACGACGGCAACACGGACGTGGTGATCGAGCTGGACAACGAGGCCAACACGGTGAAGGCCGTCGCCATCGTCATCCCCTGCGTGCTCGCGCTTTGCCTAGTGGTGCTGGTGTACACCGTGGTGCAGTTCAAGAGGAAGGGCACGCCGCGTCACATACTTTACTGTAAGCGCTCCATGCAGGAGTGGGTCTGAGACAAGCGGACGGACGAGCGGGCTGGGCAAGGGGGCGTGAGGAGAGACTGGTGAAAACAGGAAGGCAAGCCCCCACTTTCACAAGGACAAGGACGGTGGACTTCTATTGGACGACGCTCAGCCACGCCGCCTCGGTTTGGGTGATCTGTTGCTTCGCTCTGACCCGCAGAAGCCGCCCCTCTGGACTTAAAGTTGACTCCTCTAACCCCGGCCTTTTTACAAACAAAGGGGGCAGGGGGCACTTTGTGGAGAGGTTGGTCTTTACCTGAATGACCTTGAGTCCCGGTCCCAAAAAAAAACAAAAAAAACATGAGGGTCGGCATCACTTTGTATCTCAGACTTCCTGTCCCCTCCCCCTTTTCTCCGTGTGGCCGACTGCTCGTACCCAGAGGCGGGGACGTTCAAGGGGGACGCTGCATCTGCATCTGTCATATCAGGTCGTTGATTAAACAGCAGTTTTATATTTTTTCCGATCTCTGTGCCCCCCCCTTCCCCCAACCCACCAACACACCCACTAACTTCATTGCGCGCTCAGAAGATGAAGAATCTCAGATAAACACCACGTTAACAATCTTCAGTTCCTCCTATTTTATTTTTAAAAACGTCAGTTGTTTTATTTCAAGGTCCTCACTGTTCCCTTTAACACGCTCCTGAGGAAGAGACCAAACGAAACCAAATAAAATCAATTTCTCTCCAAAGAGGATCACATTTTTATCCTTTCCTTTTTTGTTCCTTTTTTTATCTTTTGGATTCAACCTTTCTTCCCTTCTCTGGATCATCGTGGAGATTTAAGAGTCGGGGAGCTCTTGACTGTTGTGGCAGTCTGTTTGAGACACAGGGGCCAAATTATTCTGCAATATTTTAACTCGCCTTAATTATAGATCATACTTGTGCTTGGTTTTCGCTGTTCTTGGTGTTATTTTATGTTTTTTTTTGTATACCACTGTTTGTTTGTTTGTTTGTAAAGGAGCTAATTCAAAGCTTCCTGTGATTAGTATTTCTGTATTTTATTACGTTACCCAGAGGCCTCAGCACTGGTTTGCTGAGAGTTCTGGACATAAAAAACTAGGGTCAGCCTGTATTGAGAGAAACGTACTGTATTGTAACAAGATGATGGAAGGTTCTGGAGTAAAGCCACTATTTTTATGTATTACTTTTATAATTTCAACATGACACAAGTTCATCAAGAGTTTGACAGTCTTATTATTGCATTTGCTGATTTTTTTTTGGTCCATGGCCCATAATTCCCCTCGGTTTGTGCATCCAAACTGGTCATTGTGTATGGTTTTATGTGATTGGACAGACTTTTTTTTCTTTTTTTTAAAGACGGCCTGTTGACTGCCTTGTTTGAGAGAGCTCACAGTTCCCAGAATGCTCTTTGTCTCCTGACTGATGACCCAACTAAGTTAGACATCAAGTCGAGATCAGTGCCTGTGTCAACGTGCATGCAAGCATCAACTGTACGACCGCTTCTGCTCAACGTGGCTTTGGTTTTTCTGTTCTTGAAAATACGTTTTGCATTTATTTTTGTACATTTCAAGTGTAACCCCCCCCCTACCTCCAGGTACTAAGAATAAAATCAGATAAGTCAGGTGGTATATCTTTTTGAGATCTGAAGGATGAGTGGCGAAGGAAATTGGCCTCAAGACACAAAAAAACGACCGTCAGGCAACACACCGTGTCCTCGCAGCCTTTGAATGTGTCTGTTTTCATGATCAAATACTGCTTTTTTTTATTTTCTTCTTCCTGTTTTCTGGATCAAACTAATCGGACATCTCACAGTGACTTCTTTGTGTAAGACTTTGGGACAATGGAGAAACGTGTCCCGACAGAATGAATAAAATGATCACAACATGAATAAGAGCTGCTTCCCATTTATCTGCTTTTCACTTGTACATAGACCATGTGGGATATGTTCTGCTCTACTGCTGCTCTACTGAGTGTTGGACTGTACTGCTCAGTCTGGTTTGAACTCGGGTAAAGAGAAAGTTGTTCTCTGTAACTCTTCATGTAACGAGCCTGAAGTGGCAGCAAGAGGCAACATGAACACACAGAATATCCTCAAGTTATGTCAGAGTAAAGCAAACAGCAAAGTATTCTTTTTAATAATTCATACCCGAGGATATCAAGGTCAAACCAGTTGAATTTTATCAACTGAGCATCTGCCACAACATAAAAAGAAAAAACTTAACTTTGTGTTTCATGTAAAGAAAAGAACAGTTTTGAAAGGTAAAAAAACTTTCAGCAACTTGAAATCAATTTAAAGGAAAAAGTTTGACATCTTGGGAAATGTTTTTAAGAAATGTTTGGAAATTTCAGAGCTGTGGTACCACACCATACCACACTTGTGTCTGTGAATCAGAAATATGAAGACGAAAGTGGCAACTGGTTAGCTTTATTTAGAGATTGGAAACAGGGGGAAACAGTTAGCCTGGCTCTGTCCAAAGGAAACAACATCCACCGGCTGGAAAAGCTAATTGACTGACATCATTCTGTGTAAGTGTGAACCCTTCAGTTCTCTGGTTTCTATCACAGACTGTAAAGATGGACGACATGACAGCACCCCAAAGGTGAAACCAGAGTGTCTCATTAACCCCCAGGTGGCTGGCTCTAGTATAAGCCATAAACCTCCTCCATGTATATGGTTGGGACAGACCAAACAATAAAAGTGCAAGTCAAATACATTTTCTCACAGATGGATTCTGTCTTTTTAGGTATTTTTTTCCGTTAAATTTTTTTTTTATTAGTTATTTGTCGTGATAAAAACATGGTGAAATGTCTTGATCGACAGCTGAGACTAGCTTGTGATTGGTCGAGTGCAAATAAGTCTAGTCGCCGACATGACGTGACATCATCCGCGCAAGATGGCAGCCTTCACATTGGTGGTATTTTGGCTTCATTTCTGGATGGTGGAAGGAAATAATGAAGCGTCGTCCATCTTTATTTACAGTCTTTGGTTTCAACACTTATGTCATCACTGTGAAGTTGCTAGGCAACCAGCCGAGACTCCAGGAACACAGCCAGCTAAGATCTGCTTA
The DNA here is from genome assembly GCF_963576545.1 of Limanda limanda. Taxonomy (NCBI): domain Eukaryota; kingdom Metazoa; phylum Chordata; class Actinopteri; order Pleuronectiformes; family Pleuronectidae; genus Limanda; species Limanda limanda. The sequence continues at coordinate 14,700,495 of NC_083655.1, forward strand.
AACCTCAGGAGGTGACAAGTATCCCAGAAAGAAGCTTTCAACTGTATTTCTCCCCTAAGGGCAATTTGTGTTAACAGCAAGGAAGTACAACACATACGACATAAAAGAAAACTGACATAAGGGAAGTGGGAGGAATGCTAAGCATCATTACCCTCTAAAAGTTTCAAGATAAATATAGATAATAACATGTAAATAGCATAAAAATACTTGAGAAAGAAAAAATACCTGAATAAATAAGATACATTTCAAGAGGCATTTCACAACCTGTGGTGAAGGAGATATTTTTTGTCAGCTAAGACAGTGACGTTTATATTTAGAATTCCTTCTGGAAAACAAAGTTTGGCATCAAAGTTTAGATCTTATAAGAGGTGAGGAGCTTTTGGCTTCTCATATCAGCGCAGTTAACCACGTCTCAATCCAAATAAAGACATGTATAAAATGCACATAAGCAGTGTAGGCTATAAAATGAATTTGGATCCCTATCATGTTTGGACAACCTTATCTTTTGACTATGTCGGTAAAATACCTGTCAGAGCGTCGTCAGGTTCAGTTGAGTTGAAGTGTAATCCATCCTCCAGTCCTCGGGATACCTGAGGTGAACTCGGCCTGAAGTCCTGCACATGATCCAACCGCATTTTGGGTTTTTTAATACGGGTTGAACAAACGAGACGGAACGTGTCCATCAGAGAGCCTAGGAGCTGCTGGACTTTGTTAACATTAGTACAAGCATAGGGTGATAACAATCAGTGCGTCCGATGTTTGATCCCAGCGGTGCAGCGCTGGCACTCATTGTGGCGTGGATGTGAAACAGGAGTAGTCCAGTGTTTATCCGAGCTTTGCTGGGATACATTTTACACACAGTTACTGACAAGAGAGACAGTAAGGTCAAGCCAGTTTACCGACCGCGGCCACTCCGTCTGTGTGTGTGTGTGTGTGTGTGTGAGTGAGTGTGTGATGAAATGAAATTACACTCTTAGGGATAACACTTCATTGGTTCTCATCACAGTACTGTTCAGTGGTGAAATTGCCTCTCTGCTTTTAGACAAAGGCATTATATGTCCAGCTATGTTTAGACTGGTGCTTTTTTCCTCGGGCTCTTACTCATTATCTTCTCCCTCCATCTCTGTAAATATAGACCCAGAGTGTGGGACAGTTCTCGCTCACAACTCCCGGCCCCTTGTGCCACTGTGTGTACCCATCCTCTGGCGGCGATACGAGCAGTTTAGTTCAGGTTGTGTGTACACGTGTAGTTGTGCACTGAGCAGAGTGCAGTGGGGGTGTGAAAGTGAAAAAGTATTTGGTCCACAAACCCCACATTGCTTCGCCTGCCCTGGTCTGTATGTGTCTCAGGATCTGTCTAGGTTATAATGAGGGAACGGCTCTCTGCTCACACAGTGCATGTTTGCTAGAGTGTGTGTGTGTGTGATGGTGCAAGAAATTGTGTTACCTTTTTGGGAACATTTACAGCATAAACAATAGCCTTGGTCGGGACCAGTAGACCTTAGGTGTAGATTACATTTCGGGCCGGAATATACTTCCTGTTCACTACACAAAATGGCTGCATATGCTTAGAAATTAACGTGACACTTACGCAAGATGCAATACTCACATAACAGGTCGGGGCAGCGGTGTGACCAAGTCCAACATTACCCATATTTGTATAAAGTGTCATTGCGTGGCCTTGATCTTAACATCTCAATGTTGATCTTCTCAAGTATCGTCAACTTTGTTTATGTTTACTGCACGCAAAACAAAAAGTGGCAGAAATAAATGTCAGGGTCAAAGGCTATAGAGTGCAGAGCTCTACAATCTTTAGTCTGGGTTTTGGGGTGTGCCCCCTACTGGAATCCTCCGGTACCACGTGTAGAAACCTTGCAGTTAATTAATTATATCGCTGTTAGCGTATGTATAGAGTTGGTATGGATTCGGTCATGGTTAAGGAGAGCCACCTTAAACCTCTTTGTGTGTGAGCATGTCAACTTCACACCCCCTTTGGGCCCAGCAGCCTCCTCTGCTCAGCTGACCTACACGGCCAGGTGCCCTCCTCCTCCTCCTGCTGTCATCAGCTCAAAACGTGAGTAATTACAACATGAACCAGAGTAATACATTTCCATTTAACCTGCGCTGCCTAATGGCCCCTCTCAGGTTAAGGCCCATATATCCTGCACTGTTATTAGCGCAGCACAGTGCAGCAGCTGAAAGCAGCTTGGTTGGGGTCAGCAGAGGTCAAGCTGTTGCCTTGGCCCCAGTGAAACACATAAAGGAGACTTTCACAGGGATTAATGGCTGTTTACCAGTATGACACATGGCCAGTGTTGCACCACTTTCTGTTGGAATGCTACATGAGTCTGAGGTATTTCAATGTATGTACTGTGTGATAATAACTACACAAATGACAGAAACCCTTTTTGAGAAAAAGTTATCTGACATGTAGATTGACTCCTGAGATTGATCCATATCTGCTAACATGGAGGAGACAGCATGATTTACTTATACTGCAGCTAACCACCAGGTGGCGATCAAAAGTCTTTGGCCTTACTTGTTTTCTTCTCTTAAAGGGGATATAGTACGAAAATTCCACTTTTTTAGTGCTTCTATACATTCATTTGGGTATCTGGCATCCCAACCCAAAAACTTGGGCACTCAAAACAGGTCAATCTGAGGAGGGCCGTTTTAGACAGGCAAAAGGTTGCTGTTTTAAATTATCCCTGTGGTGTTTTGACCAAAATATGTAACAGACATTTCATTAAGACCCCAAGGAACCATATCAACTTGTGGTAAATGGTTTTTACATTAGTAGTCCAGCACATATCTTATTCAAAAAACTCATGAAGATTAACGTAACGGTTCTATTCTGACATAACATTTTTAGTCACTATATGTTTTATTTTGTTACTTACCCTTGTGTCTCATTTCTGTTCAAAGAACTTACTCTCATTGTCCCTGCTCATTACATTCCCTGCACTGGTGCACTGCCACTTTGTCTCGTCAGTTCTCTGTCTGTGTTTCCGCATTTTCCTTGTCTTATCCCAGGCAAGTTTATTAACAAGCTTTGTTATTTGCATTTAGGTCCTCACCTTGCTTCTGTGAGAGAAAACCTGCTCTTATTAATTCAACAGACAACAGACATTATCTTGAGAAACTCTGCAGAGTTCAGTGTAGACTCCAAACAGTTCCTTGAAGGAGCAAAACTCCCTTATAAAGAATGTGTGGACTCATGGGCCGACGTGTTTCATGTGCTCTTGGATAATGAGTGGTAACACTGCCGCGGTCCTAACTATGGACTGCAAACACCCAGGTTTGCCAACATCCAAACTCCTTCCAGATTTTCAAAAACCCATCTACCCATGTGTGTGCTTGTAAAAGTGAACATTTCGGAGACGATGACAACTTACCTATCTTACTTTGTGCATTCCCACCATTGCTTTGTGTAATGAGTCTGTGCCAGAAAAATGACAATGGCACAAGTAAAACGTTAGAAATGATCAAGAAACACTGAGGTTACAACTTCTCACTGCAGGTATTTGAATACTATGCATCAAAACCTGACAGCTGAAATGTAATTTTGCGTTACTTGTTATCTTGTCTGCCTTCAACGTCCTTCCCCCACATCCTTTCAGAGATGCTCAGTCGTTCCCTCAAAGAGATGAGCTGCATTGTGCTGTGATTCTTGTCTTTTCATAAAGAAATAGAATAGTTATAGTCACTGGAGTGTGATGGATGAAATCCAACTCATCTCCCTCAGGTTCATTCAGGGGGAAAAAAGCCTTTCTACTCACACCATGTTTCTGCAGCCTCAAACCACCTCAGTAAGGACAGGAGGAATCAGAAACAGCAGAGATTTCTGATATCGAATGAATGAAGCAAAAACACTCAGGGCTCGACATCTACAGAGAAAATAGCCTTTCTGTGTTTTCTGCTCGGACCAGACTCTCTCATAATGTGTTTCCAATTTCTATCATTTCCATCATCTGTTCCAAATGGGTCTTTCGGCCGTGGATCACCTTCTCGCTGAAATCTGCTTGGAATAACACCTCTGTGCGTATGAAAACATACCCAGGGCACACTCTACATTCCAGACACTCCAATGAGACACATTATGCTTTTGTTTAAAGTAACAGTATTACGCTCGTTTTTTTTTTTTTTTTACAATAATCGCTGACATTTTGTTAGCTTTCCCATAATGTTGTGTCTGAAAGTCTCCGAGTTCCTGGTTGTCCAGCTGCCTGTGACACGGATATCATGTGAACCGTGTGCAGGGATGATGAACACAGACACAAAGGAACAGAGGTTTGATGAAGAGAAGGTTTTTGCTTTTACTTTCACTTCCACCCTGTCACATCCGTCTGCTGTCCCTCCTAGTTCTTGTTTGGTTTGTTAGTGTGGGGCTGCAGGTATTATGTTACCATGTTGAATGAAATAATACAGACTCAGGGTAAGAAAGTTCAGGGCCATCTGTTAAACACTGAGTTTTGTATGACATCCATGCATCCTGTTGTCATCTCCTACGTGGGCTACAGCTGCCCATACATGACATGGATTGGTTTGTAGACAGGTGTGTCTCTGTTTGCTGTTGTATACGCTAACTATTTTGATTGAAGTGCATAGAAACAAAGGAGTCCTTTCATTTGAAGGGAACAAATGTATGAACCACTTCATTTCATTGCCCCTTTAATATGATTTTTGTTTTAATACCAGCAGAATACATGTCTTCAACGTTCAAACATCATATCATCGGAGGTGAAGACAGCAAGAGATCCTGTGAGGCGCTTCCACTTGGTTTTCTTTTATTGTTTAATGCAACTTCCTGCAATTGGTCCAAATTTCCAAGCTATCCCCAAAAAATCCAAACCATAGTTCAGTTCAACTACATTTTGGTCTGGATCCTGCTATGAAGCACCTTTCACAACTACTATTTTGGTTCAGACTAAACTGAAAACTTTGAAGGTTCTGATATAAAAAAGTAGTTGTAAAGAACCCTTGAGAACCAAGACCAATTATCTGCTGATGACTGATTTCAGGGACTAATAACAATGTCTTTGCAGTAAGTTTTTATATAATCAACACAGTTTCCATTCTTCAGTACAAAACGGAAAAAGACACAATGAGAAATTCTCCACAGAGAGAAACCCACTTTTTAAAATCTCAACTGTTAATGATTAAAGCACCTGAAGCTACATTGTATTGCGACGCCTATGGAGACAGGTCGTATCTCACAATCTAAACCAATGCATCTCTGAATGTTTGGATTCCACTGAAAGTCATCGGTGACATACACAAAGGGTAAAAATCGAGGACTATATTCAGGGGACAGTCTGTTAGTTCAGTGCTTAATGGAGTCATAGAGCTGCCACCCTCACACAACTATTGGAAAAAGTCCCTCTGGGCATATTTTCTCTCCAGCCTTCTCCTGATCGGGTCACAAGATCAAATTTTGTGAGGTCGTACTGAGAACCTTACCCCCGGGAGGTAACTTCCTGTTTTCAGCTTTATTTCAAAGCACAGTCTCAGGAGAGTTCTCCACCTGCAGCCTTTAGTACGACCCCCTCCTTCCATGAAACTGAGCTCAAAGTCAAGGTCTTTACTCAATGTCACGGTGGGATGAGGTTTAGTTTACGACTCAGAGAAACCAGCCGTGACCTTATGGTGACCTGATCCTAACCAAACATGTAGGTAAGAGAGTAAAATCAATATTCAAAATATATTTTTTGTGTGTTTCTCTGCAGTTTAAAGTGATGATTTCTACCAAGAGCAGCTTTTTGAGGGCGAGGCCGTTTATTTATTTAACTACGAATACAAGAGTGTTAGTAAACAGTGTTAGTATATAAATCGAATAAAATGTGGATTATATTATGACCTGAAAAGTAAAGACAAAGTATTTTGATTTGCAACCTGGAAGAAGAATTGGTCATAAACCCCAACTACTCCATTTTAATAGATTGAGCATGGACCAAAGTCAAAGTCAAATAAAATGTTTCCTGTCATTTTCGGATGTTCTTATAACGCTGATGTTTGGTCAAGTAAAACTTGAGTTTGTTTTCAAATAATTGATGCAATAAAATATGGTAAAATGTTCTGATTGACAGCTGAGTCTGACTCGTGATTGGTCGAGCAAGTGTATCGCTGGAGCACCGCCACTCTGCAGACACCAAATAAACAAGATGCCAATGTTCATATCCAGGATATTTTGGCTTCATTTCTGGGTAGTTGGAGGGAGCAGAGACAAGTCGTCCATCTTTATTTACACTCTGGTGAGCTCGTCTATTTATATTTTTACACTGCTCAGACTAAAGCTGCTTACTACCTACATTCGATTTTGATGTTTCCTTTACCCTTGTCACGGTGAAGAAGCCACTTCCTGAAAATCACCTCCCCACAGAAAGCCAGAGTCCCAGGTGACCCGTCGTCCGAGGCTTTACCCTCCACCGTCCTCTGTCTGTCTGCGGGACTTTGATTTGTGAAGCAAGCACATTATCCACACTGGCTTCTATATAGACGGGCGGGATGAGGAGAGGGAGAGCGGGAGGTAATGATCTGCAGTGTCCCGGTGAAATTAGCTCCATTAATCACTCCATTGATTGGTCAGCTGCAGAGGCCACTGGCCGTTAGCTGTCTCTTTCACCAGAAGCAGATATGAAGTGTGGGGACTATAGCCATCTACAGTTAGACCGCAAGTGGTGGAGGTGGAGGTGGAGGTGGAGGAATATCTCTTTTCAGGCTGTTGTGAGCAGTCAATACCTTTAGATTAAGAAGAACTGGGTTCGAGCACTTCCTCCATCTTGTGCTCATTCGAAGAACTCACAGTCAGCAGCGATTTCCCCACGAACCTTTACATCTCTCTCTCACTCTCACACTGTATCGCTTCCTTAGTCCCTTTGTCTTCCTCCTCTGATGTTTTATCTGCAGCTCCGTGACCGAGAAGCCTGTTTCCAGAGGGGCAGTGTGAGAGCTCTCTCTTTGATTGATAGTGAACATCACTATGCATCAACCATCAATTCATCAAACATACCTGCAAACATGAAAGAAACCTTATTGTTATTTCTTATAACTTTGAAATGCGCTGTATGTGATAGGGTGAGTGTAACAGGGGTCTCATGCACGTTCAGATTTCTGAGTTGCTGCATATTTAAGATTGTGTGTTTTTATATTATTTGTGTATTTTTTGCTGTTTTTAATCAATGTGGTTTATCCTTGTTCGAGGTCTTTTGGAGGGAGCGATGTACAGAACCAGAGGAGGAGCCGCCACCGGAGCCTGAAGTGCAGTTGGCCATGTCCAGATAATCAAGCCTGGGCCAGTAGAGTGTCATTAACCCCAGAAAATCTGAGCAACCATCACTTGCGACATTCTGGATCTAGTCATTGTGTTTCTTATTGATTGCTTTAATAATAAACCTTCCTAAATATACTTTTTGCTGTGATTTTAACTCTGCTTTGCCCTGATTTTTAAAAAGAAACCTCAGGGTTCCTCATAAGCCTAGGTGGTGTTGACGGTTAAAAATGTATTTAATTTCCATAATATTTATATTTTTTAGAGGGATTCCAACAGCAGCAGATTATTATGCTTTTAATCGGCTGAACAGCTGGGGGCCAACAACTTCAGGTCTGTCGCAGGCTTCCATCTTAAATGAATTTCATTATAAATGTGACTAACTGTGCAGTGTTTTCATTACAAGCTTGAAACCAGCAACAAGCAGAGAGGACAAAAAGTTTTGGTTTACACGTTTTTACATCCACCCGGCTCACATGGCACCACTGACCAAGTGCAACCAGGGCATTGCAGTTTCTTTGTTCTCACAGATAATTAGAACAGGAAAAGGGATTTTCCTCACTGTCTCTCCTCTGGGTGCTTGAAGCCGCGTTTCTGGAAATCAGATGCACAAACTCACCATGTAGGTTTAAGGGAAACAAAGAGAGGGATTTTCTTTCGGGCTTTGCATCAAAGACTAGCCACCCCCCACTCCCCACTTCCCCACAGTGATTACTGTATATTCTTTAGTCGGTGCGATACAGATTTTCTGCATTCGCCAAATGCATTCACAGTTCTGGATCTTTTTACACAGATATCACTCAGATACTCTGCATGGTTTGCAAAACCTTTGAAACAAAGCTAAGGAAAAGTGAGTCGTAAAAAAAAACAAAAAAAACAATGTAATATATAAAGCTTCCTGCCGAGACAACATTTTTGAAGCTTGTATTGCCGACTTGAACAAGTTTTTATGAATCTGTAGATACCAATTATAGACACTAATGAATTGAAGTCCTACAGTTGATGTTGGCGAGGCAGTACATAATATTTTACCCATGAGTGGTACCAGGCTTCAATAACAATACTTTTTGAGAGGAGCCAGGACATTAACCAATCCAGAGTCGCAGCACTGAAGCCAACACAGTTTTACCAAAGGAGACATTTTTGCTGTTAAAATGGGGAACAGTAATAAGTCATTGTTGATATTGACCAGAGCAGTTTCAGTGCTGTGCAGAATCAGAAATTATTTTTCATAAATTAAATGAACATTGTTAAGATTTTATTAAACTACTGGATACAAAAGGCAGCGTAGAGACTTGTCAACAATGGTCCAGAGCAGAGAGGACTTATTTAAGAAGTAAACAGAGACATGTTTAAAGAGGAAGCAGTAAAACATCTGGAAACACCTGTAGTTCTGATCAAGATGGATTTTGCTTGGATACATCTTTTACATAGACTCAATCTTGAGTTCATGTTTTAGTTATTCAATGGTCTCTTGAGAATATTTAATGAAACTACAATTATTGTAGTAAAGTATAATTGAGGCCATGGGAGGCCTTGGCTGCTAAACACAACATTTTGACCTTTACAGACGTTGATACATGAGTGTAAGAACAACAGAGAAGCAGAAATATGTGTTTATTTCTTCCTGCTCGGAATTCAAAGCTTCCTTTGACAGTGATGAATTTTTATCAGTCCGAGACATGGGATGCAATCTCTTCATGTTGTACACCTCAGCAACAAATCTCCTAAATCAACACAGTCCAGACATTTTCCCTTTTTTTCCTCTCTCTCTTATTTTAGTGATTATTTTCAGTGAGTTGAAAGCTGCAGGCTCGGGAAGTGTTATGCATTTCAGACAGTCCAGAGAGGCTACCCGCTGGTAACCCTGCTTTGTTTGCTTTACCTCACTTTACCCTGGACTTCATGTTGCTACTACGGCCATGGCGGTCCCCCGTTCCTCTTCTGAGCTCAGCAGACTTTTGCTACAATCTCAGGCAATTAGGACAAATTCAGTGGGATTTTATTAGCTTCAGTCAGTTGTGCAAAAACACGTCCCTCCCCTCCACAGGGCCAGGCCTCTGAGGATTGTATGAGGAGGAGGACGTGAAGGTTAAAATAAGATGACGGCTAACTGGATGAGACAAATGACTGTGGGAAAGATGAAGCGGTCGGCCTGATGTGAGCAGCTCTTTACACGGGAAGTGTGGGCTGTAACCATGTCATGTATGCTGTGTTGTATGAACACAGAGAAGCTGACTGAAAGCAGTGAAGGGTATAACCACAGGATGTATGGTCAGCGGCCTGAATAGCCTGAAATATGTTTCCTTGTGTTTACGTCATGTGTGTTAGTGTAACTGTCTAATGTGTGTGCGGTGATTCACTTTCAGGATGATTCAAGCATCCGGGCTTAGCTTGCGTATACCTCAGTTACTGGGTCACAGTACATTTATATATATATGGCCCAGAGATTCTAAATTAGGTCAACTCTCAGTCACAACTCCACATGTATCATCTTCAGTAATATTAACAAATGCAAACACATGGGTGGGTTTTGTGTTGTATAATACAGGGGAAACAAGTATCTATTTAAGTGTTTTACATATAATGAATAATAAAAGAGAGAGAGAATTTTTATAATCAAAAGTTATTATTATAATATTAATTTATACTAAAAAGGTACAATACAATTTCCATTTAATATAATCTAATACAATTTAATATAATGTAAGGGACTTTTAATATATACACAACAAGACAAATGATGTTGAACCAGTTGTGGCTCCACAAACAATTTAACGATTATTATTTATGTTCCTTTCTTTTATTTTTCAATATCATTTAATTTATCTTATTGTCTTTAAGAGAAGAGCCATTTGTGAAGGCAGGGCTGGATGATGTGACTAGAAATTACATCAAGATTAACATTTTCACATCAATTTATCGTTGCGATAATTCTAATGATCGAAGGTTGTGGTTTTAAACTCTTGTTTATGATCAGACAATGACAAACATGGTTAAAATGTTCGTGTTATATCTACAAAGAAACTCTGGATAGCTACAGTATCAATATATATTAACTCAAGCCCCTGCGCTGATGAGTGTTGTGGGTCAAAATAATTTGAATAGCTATATATTATTTGTCTTTTATTACGCATATTCCCACATGGGGCTGGGCGACATGGCTAAAAAGGATTTTACGATATCGTTATTTATCATATTAAATGTCACATTATTATTTCTTTGAAGTTCAAAGGCTGATCGTTGCTCCTGAGTGAAGGTTGTGGCTTTGAACTCGTCTTTAAGAGCAGAGAATAACAAACAGTGGATGATTACACACATGATTATTTCTATTTTTGTATTGCACAGCCCTGTGTGAAGGTCAAAGTCTCTGAGTCATCCGGTTGGTGACTGATGAATCTCCAGCCTCCTCCTGCAGGCCAGATATTTCAGTCTGATTCTCATGCTGAGGTGGGAAGTGTGTCTAAAAGCTTCATCTTGTGTTCTGTGTGTGGGTGTTGAGGTCTGCTCGGGATCCTGGTCCCGATGTACCCTCTGTCCTGACTTATGTTTCTTTGGAGTCCATGTTGTGTCAGTGTGATGTAGTTCATGTTCCTGGTTTGGGATTTGAACATGTGTAACTATCACCATCACAGGTTACTGTGTGTGTGTGTCTGTGTCTGTGTGTGTGTTATAGGAGATGATCTCTGTCCGTGTTGACAGGAGCCTTCATTCTACCAATCGATACGAGTCATTCTGTGTCAACTCATCACAATTTTCAGTCGCTCTTCCACAGATCTTAATAGGCATGATGATTTGGTCACACAAGAACAATATGGAACCCAAGTTTTGTGTTTCTCGAATCCTTATAAAGTTTGCCTGTCACTTTTTCTAAAAATCACGTTCCACAGATTACATGGGGCAGAGTCGACCTACCTATTTTCGTTACTCTGCCGCTAAGGTGTAGAACGCCATTTCTCAAATGCTTTTGTGTCGCGAGTGTCCACCATTATCGTAGCAAAACAACACAACATTTAATTTTTTCCTTGATAGGTCAACAGGGCAGGCAACAGGTCAAGCTGATAGTGATTGCCCCCTGCTGGATCATGAGGCAAACTACTTTGATTCTAGATAACAGTCTGAATACGATCATTGCCCCCACGATCCAATGAAGGTTGGAATTTCAAACAAAAAGTGACAGCCCTATAATGAAGGGAGAGACTTTTCTCTTGTGACCGAATGAAAAAGTTTATTAAGATTTGTGACGGTGCCCCCGAAAGTGTGATGATTTGACACAGAATGACCCATATATCATTTTTATTACAAAGAGACACATATTGAAAAAAATAAAGGTTTCTGAGACCATCATTTAATGAGATTAAAATAAACCTGTACTCAGCACCGCCCCAAAAAGAAAAATAGAATCTGCTTCGAGTTCTGCAGGTGCATTTTCCTTCCTCAGGCAACCACACCTGACGTGCACATATAAGAACTGTCATATTTTAGTTTTTACCGTTGTGAACGTTCACTTCTGCTCTAATCTGTGTGACCGCTGAGGAGGTCAACGTGTAAATCACACTTTCAGTCGGTCGCTGTCATCTATAAGAGCAGCTCTGTCGCTTGGATTTGCAGTCAACCTGTGCACCTCGTGGCACGGCTGTGTAAATGGATTTAAGACCTCATAATGGAATTTTCATTATTAATGACTCGTTGACAGGCGTGATGAAACCGGCCGAGCACCACAGACGACACTTTGTAGAGGGAAACATTAAATTGTCTTAAAACCGTCGCTCACTCAGCAGCTTCGGCGGCGTCACCTGCTCGGCCGGACAGAGGCTCGACTGTTTACGGTGCCGCGCTGCAGAGAAGTCACCACACCAGCTATATTTATAGTAAGCAGCTGTGTTAGCGGTGAGTAGCCACGGCTCTCTGACAGTTACTTAGCAAACCCCTGTGGGCTCAGACTATCTATGCTTTTTACAGGGAAGTCATTATAGAAGTGGATTATACAGGACAGCAGAACCTCATTTCTAAACCTCTCAGGAACGCAGGATGAAACGTTCCGGATTAAAATGCTCGCGTGCGGCTTATTCCAAATGTAAAAACATAAATTTGCACTCAATTTAAAATGCCCGGTGCGGTTTAATTTTTAACTGAGACTGGTGTTTATCAATAAGTAAGATATTTTGACTGAGTGAACCCGCTCGACTGTGTTCATTCAGCCTGGACCGCGAGCCAAAGCCCTACATTCTGACTCCTCTCTTGATGACCGAAAGCATCTCAGATTCTGATCTGCTTTAATCTTTCCTCTAATCCCACAGCACACAGACACTGAACTCCCTAATTTATGAGGCCGTTATCCTACCGCCTATCCTATTGCTTGTAAACTGCACTGAGAAAGTAATGTATGTAATGCCATGTAATGAAAGATGGCCGTATACTGGGGAAGGTCAGTGACCCGTGTAGTTTTATTTTTTATTTTGGTCTCTCACTTTTAAAAGAAAACATCCTCCTCAAGAATGTATTCCGACCGGTTGTTGTCTCCTGGGTAATGAACTTTGACCCTGGGTAATGAACTTTGACCCCTTCACAGGTGCAGCTGCAGATGAAGCATTGATTCTTGGTTGTGTCCATATTTAACACAACACATAGTCCTAATAAAGATACAGTCAGAAGTGAAATATCTTTTTCATCTTGACCCTGAACTAATCTTTTTTAGTTCTCCAGTCAAAGAACGAAAGAAATTGTTGCAGCTCATTTCATTTTGAGGGTTTCTGTTCTCGGAGGTCATGGACCTGGATGAGGGTCGTTAGTGATCATTATAACGATGGAGCATTACCGTTTGCTTGGGCCTCACCACTACATGTTACACTCTTTCACTGTTGTCGAGCATTGTAATGAAGGAATTTCCTTTATGTGAAATGGGGTCGTTTGCTGGAGTGCTGTCACCGCCATTGCCCGCCGCAATGAAAGAAGCTAATTAAAAATGGTACTAATTCTAACACTGACTATGGATCTTATCTTTCACGATCTGTGCATCGCATCAAAAGCAATTAAGGGAACTGGATGAGCTGAGTTGGCTTTTGTTCCCCATTCGGTTTAATTATTGTGATGAATAGTGTTAGAACTGGGATATGAACCCTGTTCAGCCCACAACTCACTGAACAAGTCGGAGAAAGAAGCTTTGTCCTTTATTTTAAATGTTGCGACTCTATCTCTTCTCCCCCCCCCACCAACCCCCAACAACACAAACCTGATTTCAAGAAATGGGGACATTGTTGAACATATTGCCACAGAAATACTGATCCAACCTGACCTCTGGAGTTTCCCATGTTAAATAGAAATCTGTTTCCCGTGAATATGTTTGCTGCTGTGCTGTTATGAGGCAGTTTGATAAAAATGTACATTAACATGTTGCTTCGCTAGTAAACTGTTGTTCTGTGAAGGAATGGTATATACAGTATTTTGTATGGAGGACAAAAATGGTTTACGATCGCTCTTGTGTTAGTCTTAAATTACAGAGTACAAGAGTTGTTTGTCTGTAAACTCAATATGGTTACAAAGTAATGTAGTTTGTCGTTTTTTTTAAATCAACAATTCATTAAATTGTGTGTGTGTGTGTGTAAAAGGCTGCGCAGCTCTGTAGTTTTCTCCACAGTGTTTCAGTCCCCCAAGTTTGATGCTAATGTTCAGAATCATGTTTATTGCCACATACAAGGCATTCGCCTGGTGCATGAATATAAGTACGAGTTTTTATGTCTCCACACCAGCAACAGCCAGCGGCCAGAGGCATGATGTTTTCAGCTCATAGGTTTGTCCCATTCTTGTGAATACAGTATCTCAAGAGCAGCTTGAGGATTTTTTCCAAATTTGATATAAATGTTCACTTGAAATTAACAGATGAACTGAAATGACTAGACTTTGGTCAGAGGTCAAGGTCGCTGTGACCTCACTAAACACATTTCTTCCATTGTGACCACAATATCTCAGGAACACCTCCATGGAAACTTATAATCTTGTATTAATACTAAACTACCTACAATGTACTGGTACCTTTCTCTGCAATCCTCTGATTTAACACATATACAGTGTTTCCAAGTATTTGCACAATTACAGTTCTACACTTTAACAGTACTATAGCATACAGTACAGGGACAGTAGGTGTGGTCTCAAGCTGCAGATCTGAGCTTCAAAAGGCCAAACAGCTGATAAACAGTATAAGATGATCTGCAGTGTGTCTGTGTGAGTCCTCAAAGCACACACTGGGTGATGCATGCTGTTTAATGATGCAGCGTGCTAACACAATGTGAGCTTGATCCACACTCTGCTGTGAAAACACAGTGAAATCCTTAAGCTGCTTACAGAGACATATGGTGAGCAGTAAGTTACTTTATATGTTGATGGCTGCCGGCGTTCTTCCACTCTCATTAGTTAGTGAGGCAGCTACTGTTCAGACAGCGCCGAGACACAGAGGCCCAAGTGAAATGGAGGGAGATGGGGTAATGGTTAAATAGCAGGGGCAGCTGCTGGTGCTCATTCATACTGGTATCTCTTAGGTCCAGTTGAGCACGAGTGCAACAGAAAATAAACACACACTGTTCTGTGCAGAGTCATTTGGGACATCCACACTGACAAATGAGTCGGGAATAAACCTTCCAAAATGATAAATGGTGCATGGTGATATCCAGCCGGCTCCTCCGACAATGGAATACATGTCCTGTGTGAGTGTGTGTGAGTGCGTTTGTGTGCGTGTGTGTGTGTGTGTTCACCTCTAATCATCACAAACACATACATATGCAGAGCTGAAGAAGACAGATGATGCAGACTGGCAATACAGGCACACACACACACTCACACACACAAACCCAATGACAGATAGATGGCATTCTCTGGCCAGCCCACCCCATTAAAGCTGCACGCTGTCCTCCCTCTCCTCGGCTCGGTCCACCACACCTCACCCAGGGGGTCAACAACAATCTAAATTTCAATTAAAGTGGAAAACGCCGCCGATAGAGACTGAATGAATGTTGATGCCTCTTCGTTTGAGGGTTTCAGCGGCTGCTTGTTTGGGGGGGTGGGGGGGGGGGAAGCATTTGGGGCAATTATTTCATTATCTCAAATCCGCTCGCAGCGGGCCGGGGTCGCAGCCCTGGCAGAGATTAGCCGGTACCACAATTATTGTTACAATTAGAAAGCAGACAGCACCAGCAGAAGTGTTTGGCCCTGGGAAAAAACTGAATGTCAAACTTCAAGACTGTTATTAGAAAGCTGAAGGTGAAGAGAAGAGTGAGAATGCAGAAGGGGGACTGGGCAGGATTTTTTTTATTTTTTTTAATTGTCTATTTTCCATGTTGTTCAAAGCCCGAAGTCGAGGGAGGATTTAAATGAGTTGAAGAAAAAGAGGAGAAAGTGAAGCGTATCCCTCCAACAACCTTGCATAAACCACATGTGGAAAACTGGTTTGCATAAAGAGTAAATGTTGCTTGCTCTGGTGAGATACGTGTGACTGATCCCAGCACTGACATTAGAATAATAACAGAATAATGTCGCCCGGGGCAGCTGGGGAACTTTGGCCCAGTGAACGAGCTTCGGTTCACATCGTCGCGCTCGTGCTCGGCGACGGGTGAAGAATAAGAAGAAACGGCTTTGATGCCGAGAGCGAGAGGTGCAGCCTGTACCTACAAAAATCGAATTAGCATTCGTAGTACAAATCCAGTCCAGCAGGCATTTTGCTGACATCATGCCTCTCCAATTACTGCTAACAAAATAAGGGCCCACTCAGCAGTGCAGGTCTGTCTGTGTGAGATGAAACAGGGAAAAGAACAAGATGTAAGGGCATGGCCGGGTACAGGGGGGGGGGGGAGGGGTAGTTGAGAAGTAGAGAGGGTGGAGTTAGAACAGAGGGGGGACAGTGAGGGGAAAGGCAAGGATCACCGTTGATTGCAGTAGAAACTGAATTGAAATCAACAGTCTCACGGCGCATATTCTTTTTTTATTGACAAAACAAGGTGCCTACATTACCCAGAATGCAGCTTGATCGCGGACAGTTCCGTCAGAGATCATGTCGGAGCTTGAACAATCTCCTGTGGAGTATTTACCTCTGTTCATGTCTTCACAAAATGGTCTCAGTATCAGATTTTTATAGCTCTTGTAGGTTGGCCATCTCAAAAAAAGGGACTTTTCTTCTAGATGTAGAAAAAAGAGCAAACATAGACAAACGTATTCATTTCGCTTTGTAACAGAGGGATCAATATGTTATTGTGTGTGAGAGAGAGAGAGAGAGCGACAGGTGCACAAGAGCGCACTGCATTGATGCTTGTCAAATTGAGAAGTGCGTACTAAACATTAGCCGTGACAGCAGAGAAGGTATTAACATAATGTATGACACTGCACACGTCAGAAATCACACATCATGTATCTTGTGTGCATTCATCACAGCCATTGTTGCTTCAGTACAACGCTCAGCGCAAGAATAAAAGCAAATGCACAACAATGTGTCTGTCGGGCGAACCACGGTCTGATAGCTTCCTCGAGCATACTTTAATCAGAGGTTTATATGTATTTCTTTTATAACATTCTTTGAGCAACAAAATATATTTGAATCTAATTTGGCTGGGCTGGCCAGTGAGTAATGTGGATGAGCCAGTGAGTCATGTGGGTGGGCCGGTGCCGCTGTAGCCCAGTACTGTCTGTGCTTCTGCTTTCAAAGCAAAATACAGTGCTTTGTCACAATATTTGGGTTCTGGCATTAAATCCTCTCACTCTTTCTGTCATGTATGCTGAAAAATCTGCTCAAAGAAAGACCCACATGTCCCAGGTCAGACTTTTCCGTTCTCCAGAGTCTCTGGTTTTATGGTCTTCCATGTCTCTGATGGAGTCACAGTCACCACATCTAATGTTCTAACGCAGCCTCTCCGGTGTCAGTGGATTCACCTGTAGCTTCTGTCCCAAATGTTGCTCTTTGTCATGTGACATGATGATGGTTCTTCTTCTGAGGGCTTTATCGATCTAACTTGATACCTTCACTGCACTCTCTTACGCTAAGCCAAGTTTCTCTCATCATTGAAGGGATGTTTCCTCGTGCCTCTTCAGTTTGCTTGATGGTGAATACAATATCTCAATGATGCCTCTTGATAATTATTTTTATATTTGGCACAAAGTTTCACTTACACTCTCTAACTATACTGATTTAAGTTGAAGGTCATGGTGAGGTATTTCTTAAAATTTCAACCAGTTGTCACCGGACCCAAAGCTTGGCTGATTAGATATCAGAAATATCATGTTGACCCCATATAATTGTGAATGCAATATGTCAGGAACAACAGAGGGAACTGAAACTGCACTGGTTGGCAGAGGTATGTAATCACAGGTCGGTAATCTAGTTAGTGTTTAACTTGTAGTATTCATACATGACCTAAGTGGACACAGGTGAAATCACCTGAGGAGATCAGACCTCAGATAAGACCTATGCAGGGGTCCCACCCCCCAGTCACATCTAAAATCAGAGGGCCCCCCTTGAAATGTGCACTTATTGGAAACATACATGATGTTGTGCTCATAGACTGAGGCTAAAGCTGCATGAAGCAAAATATAAGCACTGCTTCATCTGTTTCTTTTACTGTGGCCCTGGTGGTTGTAAAGGTGAGCAGTCAGTTGTGTGTGGGGTCAAAGATGTACCGTTAACCCACCACTGTTATAATAAATCAGATGCATCCATTAGAGCAGCAGCAGCAGGTCTCAGAGGAGAGGGGACTTCATTCTGGTCTCCGTCCGTCTCTGCATGTCTCTATTGGAAAAGAGACGGAAATGTGTGTTTGGTAAGTGATCAATCACTGACATCTGTTGGTTATTGCCAAGCCATTATCAAGGCTGCAGCAGCAGGAGCAGATTGCATTGCAATAACATAGTCTTCAGTTTACAATATTGAAACCTATTAAGAAAACATTTCAACAGGTGAAAAGCAATCTGCTGAAAAACAAACTGGTTTATTTCAGTGTGTGTGCTGTGATGTAAACTGCCACTGAGCCTCTGAAGAAGTCATGGCTATGGGAACTTAGACATATCAAGTCCCCATTATGTAACTGTATAAAGAGATGTACTGTATGTCCCCACAACACACACACACCAGTCTGACTGTTCCATTTGTGTGTACCCAACTCAAACTTAATTCTAATCTGAAGCTCAAAACAAAGTCTTAAAGGTGTGTGTAAGATTGAGGTGAAGGGATACATTGGCAGAAATTGAATATAAAAAGATCCTTGTTACGTTAAATTGTATGAATTTTTGTTTTCTTTACCCTAGAATGGGCCCTTTTATATTTAAATACCTTATATTTACATCGCGAGCAGTTCCTGAGGCCGTCATGTTTTTTACAGAAGTCCAAACTGGACAAACTAAACACTTTACAACACCTGAAGGCTACTGGTTCTCTTTTAATGTTTGGATGGAGAGGGTGAGGTGAGGGGTATTCAGCTGCAACATGCAACTTCACCACAAGATGTCACTAAAATCTACACACCGTACCTTTAACCCTCAAATAGCACTTTTTATTTGCAAGGAGCATTTTCCAAACATTTTCGGGAGCCGTCTTTGTTGTCCCTCTTTATAAACATTACATGTCATTTGGCTGACGATTTTATTGTCTGACAATTAGTGCATTCAACATCTACGAGGGGCCATTAAGGGGTTCAGCATCTTGCCCAAGGTCACTTCGGCATGCAAATGAGATCGAGACTGAGGATCGAACCGCCGACTGTCTGGTTGGAGGACGACCACTCTACCCCTAAGACACAGCTGGCTTACTGTCAGCTAAGAAACAGTTAGCCTCAACCAGAGAATATTTAGTGAGGGGATAATAATTGAAGATCTGAAGAGGTCGTCGTCCCCACTAATTGACTCCAGCTCAGAAGTGGACCCATGTCGACAGTTTCCTGCCTGGCTCCTGTAGACAGTTGATATTAATGTCATGGTGCGGCGGCAGAGAAAGCATTCGGAGACGGCCGCGTAACTAGTTTTTGATTTGTTTCACGGCAGGGAATGAGGTCTCCAGCACCGGAGTGAGAGCGCCGATGTGTGTGTGTGTGTTTCCGGCTCCGAGAACACATAATGATCGTCATAGTCATAACATTAACGTCTCAGCGTGATAATGTTGCAGCGTTAGCAAGAGCTAATGGGGACGTAATGATAGTGGCTCTGATTGCTGGGAGGTGTGTTGGCAGGTTGGAGGAAGCTGAACACACAACAGAGACACCACACTGTGTTGCAACAAGACTGCAACAGTACAATGTTTTTCATTGAAGATCAGTGATAGACACATGATGCTGACTTAAGCCGGGTTCAGACTATGTGCCTTCCAGTGTTGTCGGCTCGCTGTGCAATTAAGCACTACACAACTCACTGTCTTGTGATCGGGGGTTTTGCAGAATGACACATCAAGCTCGACGAGAGGTGAACTGCTTCAGCCTTGTTTTTTCTGTATGAACCCACCTGAGCGTGAGAGAAAACAGAACCAAAAAAACTCAAACTGACACGTTTGATGCATCACTGCTCGAGTCGGTGCTCATTCAAAACCTTAACAAGTGATGTGGTCGAAATCCGGTCGAAAATGTGTTTGCATCAAGAAATCGTTATGTTCCTGAATAACAGCGTTTTCACTGGTCTTTTCTAAGGAAGGTAAGTTTTCTATTGACCTGTTGTCATTTATAACTGAGGCATCCAGACTGGTTCTTTTAGATTTCTACAACCTGGATTCTGTCTACGCTCTCTTATTTTGAGCTTTTGTCAGTGTTGCATTCCTCCGTGGTTCCTTTTGTCTCACATGAGACAACTTGATCTTTACAGGAGCTACGGCGTCAATAACACTTACAACTTCAGAGCTGAACCTGTTTGAAAGGTTCTGGTTGAATATGTGGTTTTATTGGTATAGGGTTTTAATTCTGCTGATGTCAGCAGGGATGGTCATTTTTATAGAAAACACAGTAATAATCAGAACAGACATTAGTCACCACAGTGGCAGAAATTCTGACCCATGTTAATTTGATTGCATCTCAGCAGTACTCTCCAAAACTTCTCTTGACACTCTGCAACTACCCAGTTCTTCCTCTCCCTACTAATTATCAGCCGACAGTAGTTGTCTCACATCCTGGATCATTCACAGTCAAGTCATGCTCTGTTGTGCTGCTGCCAGAAATCAGTGCTGAAATAATCAAGCTCAGTGGAAGTGGATGCTAGCAGGTCGGCAGGTGATTCCTGATTAGGAAGCTTCCTGTCTGCCTCAATTTCCAGCGGAAGAACAAGTTGTCATCAGACTTTAGCCATACGCCAAAATTAGTGTCTGTTTAGTTGAGTAGAACGGTGAAGCAAACTGCAGAACTGGATAGGGTTGGGGGAGAAGGGCAAAAGAAACATGTGATCAAGATGGAAAATGTTCATATTTCTGATATTGTGACAAGGTAAGGTTTTAGTTTTTAACTCTTCTTTATGGGCAGAGACAAACACTTATACTGATAAGCAGAACAACATGTTAAAAAGCTTTAGATCCATATACCAGGGATAGACTGGGACTAAGAAATGCCCCTCTAGTTTTCTAATGTGCAGAAACCCCAGCAATGTCACCACAATTCAGTTCCGTGGCAGCTCAACGCGTCTCTACTCAACAAGTCTGTTTTCTTTCTTTTGTGTTCTAAGGTGAAGTCATTTTGTGCTGGATTGTAAGTGGTGATAAAATGGTATAATAAACGGTGGCCCAGTTAAACTGAACTTGGGTCAAAGCCACTTTATCATCCAGTAATAGTGTAAAATGCAGATAAGTGGCAGTTTTAGATCTGATTTAGTGAAACAATTGGAGGTTAAGGTTATTTGCTTGTTTCCTGGAGCCATTAGAGCCTTGTGAAAGCGTTGCAAACGAAATGTGGCGGATTCTGAATGACACGCAGGCTGCCGCCCTCAATGGAGACACATCCAGTCTATGGCACGACTCATCGGTGCCATTAAATGAACCTCTGCTCATAAGTCAATACAGAAATGTTCAGGCTCTTTTCACCGATCTGGGGTCAGCATCTGATCAACTGTGGAAAAAACGATTCTCTGGCAAAACAACGTGTTTGTTGAACCATGTGACGTGTCCGTGATCTCCATGGCAATAAACCTACACGGTGTTGATGAACCTTTGACTCGGCAACACGTCTGGCTCCCTTATTATTATTGCCTAATTATTTATGAGTCCCAGCAATATGGATCCGAAGAGCTAATGAGATGGCACCCACTGCTGTGAACCCCCCCCTCCCAGCAGCAGCAGGACTTAGTGAAGGTTTCAAACGCGTGCCACCGCCTGACACGTGCCACGGACTCAGCTGCCAGCGAAGCTCCACTCATTGATTCCGTGTGGCTGTGAAATGTGGGTCATAATAAATTCATCAGGGTATTGATAGGTGTCTGAGCTGGTTGATGAGAACGTGACAGTTTATCAGTGATGGTCAGAAGTGTGTTCGTAGGATCGTCGCGCACATTGCTCGCCATACACGGACATTACCCTTCTTTTCAATTGTTACCCCCACCATCCCTCTATCCTTCCCTCTGTATTGCTTCCTTTCACTATCTTTCCTCATACTGTTCCCTTCCTCTGCCGCTTCCCCTGCCTGCTTCTCTCTGAATAATGCCATCAGTCCTTATTGAGGCATTTGCCCAGGCTCATCACGCAAAGTGCCGCTGGCTGCAGCTGAATGCATCTCAACAGGCGAGCAGTGAACGCCAAGGGACCGACCGGAGGATGCATCTGCCATGACACTAATGCACTGACTCAGCGCTCTGTGCTCACTACTATGGCCTGGACAGAGCCCCAGGGGTTTGGACTCATACAAACATGCACCCGCACACAGGAAAACAAACTTGTATGTGGCAGATGTGCGTGTGTGTGTGTGTGTGTGTGTGTGTGAGTGCGTCAACAAGTGCATAATGAAGTTGTTTGGATTTGTGTCTGGAGATTCCTAAATGTAGGAGAACGGACACGTGCACAGGGTCGCAGCACTCTCTTCTTAGGTTCTCAGTAATATCCAGGCCGCAGCCCATTTTCCATCAGCATCTGGAATACAAAAACTCCACCAGCCCTCAGGCCACCCGCTCTGCCAAGATAAAATTTGCTTCCTTCCAACAGCGTTTTGTGTTTTCCTCTCTTTCCCCCGAGCTATATCTCCCTCACATCATCGTAAATTGCCTTCCTTTGTGAAATACAGTGTGCAATGGAGGGATGCTTACACACAAACACACACACACACACACACACACACACACACAAACACACACACACACACTGGGAGTGCTGCAGCTGTCGTCCTAACAATGATAAATTGCGAAGAGACAGGTTGAGATGTAGAATTTTCTCTTTGTTTTCATCACCATCAATTGTCCCCCTGAGCAGAGCGGTGATAATGCCTTTAATGGCTCAATCTCCATCAACTTCATGAGCAAAACATGCACAGGCATGCGTGTATGTGTGTCGAGACACACAAGCTCAGAATTACTGACTCATCCACCTCCTCCCTCTCAGCTAGCCTGGGTCTCTGGGTTATGGTCACTTATAGGCTCTATTAATATAGATCAGACTGTTGCTGAAAATAATCATTTACTGGGACAGATTGACAGTCGTAGACGGCTTCACGATGAAACATGATCCTCACATAAAACCTGCCATCACCACTGTACAATGTTATCACAGCACTTACATTATCAAACAAAGACGAGAAGAGAGATTTCAAAACCTGATAAATGGTCTGCATTTTAAGTGATGACACGTTACAGTTAAGGATAGTAGGAAACTTGGAAGTTTGCCATTGATGGAAAATCCTGAAACATATATTCCGTCAAAAGTGATGAAGTGTTCAAATCGGGAGCCAAGAGCGAGCTGCGTCGGAATAGAGAAAATAATCTTTGATCTTTAGGAGGATTCAGAACCCTCTCCAGATCAGCTCTAACCTCAGAGATGAACAGTATTAAATGGAAATTATGTATATGCTCATTTTTCAGCTGGAGAGAAACTTCAAAGTTCAAACTAAAATTCCCATTTGAGTCTCTGAGCTGTTTCAATGATGTTGTTCTCTTTCTTGTGTGAGAACAATCAGATTCACCACCCCAGAACCATCAGAAACATCATGTGTGGAGCACTTGTGGTTCGATGCCATAAATCAAAAAAACTAGTGGATAAAGGTGAAGCTGATCAGTCTAAATCAGAACCAAAGACACGTTGGCTTAGATTTGTTCAAACCTGCGTCTTTGGAAAATGACAGCCCTCCTCAGTGGTAGATTAACATTTCAGATGCTTTTTGCCGTGCAGACGATGAAGAGAACAGGAGCGAGGGTAAAAGGCCCCAGTTGACCTTTCAGTCGAAGCCAGAGAGACAGTAAAAGCTCATCTGTGTTTGTGTGCTTAGCAGCAGGCAGACCCTGTGTCCACAGCCAGAATATTTTCCAACGGAGATTAATCTTTTTTTTTTTGTGGTTGCTCAGATGAACCACAGCCCTTTTTCTTGCTGAACTAATGGAACAGATGGCCTGTGTGTTGTTAGCGCTGGATCCAGGCAGCAGGTTTGCACCATGTTCCTTATCTCAGGAAATTAATATTGGGGTAGTTGTCTGGACAACTACACTCGGATGTCTTCTTTGTGCCATGAAAACCTCCAAGCGTGGATTGTTCAACACCTCTTCAAACTTTGTTAGTAAAACATAAACAAGCCTTCAGGACAACCTCTGTCAAGATGTTTTCTGCATTGTTCTGTTATTTAGTGCGTTTTCCTACTAAGCTTGTTTGGTCGGAGACCTTCAGACTATTTATTTTTTGTCAACCCCAATAACAGGCGTGAAAGGTGCTTTAGAGCACGGTCAGGACCCACAGACCAAAATCTTATCCTACCACAAGAGGTGGTCTGTGTTTTGATCAAACTGAAGCATGTATTGGTTTGTTTTCAGAGTGAAAACACTTTATTGGATTGTTTGGATCAGTGGTCCAAACTAAATGATTCAGATAAACATTGTAGAATAAACAGAGAAAATAATCTTTCACCTGTGTTGGTTACTGCTTCTGAAGTTGATGGTGCTGGCAGTTATATTACAATGATATTACAGTGGGAATTAAATTAACTTGCATTTAAATGCCTACTGCCTACTGCCTGCCAAACTGACAACATACCGATAATCAGACACATGCCTGTCTGCAAACCAAACAATGTCAAATATAGATAGACACAGCCCATGTAGGGGCCCCTAATGACAAGACGTATGTACATGTATGTTATACAAACGTCTAACGTGTGCTCCCTGTATTGTAATGTGAAACCATTGTGAACCTTGGTTCAGACTGGTCTGGACTTTCAGGTGTGAAAACGGTCTTAGTTTCACTAGCTGCTCCAAAGGATTTCCTGTTAATGACTTCACGCACTTTAGAATTTATTCAGGCCACACACTCAGTGTTATGGGGCTTCAGCCCAATTTTTAATAACATCAGGTTTTACCATATAAATCTTCACTTCTGCAGCTTTATTGTAGAAGAATTATCTGAGGGTAAATGTAAAACATTGTTATCACTGCATAGAATACAAATGTATTCAGTATTGATGTGATTTGGGACAATGAAACTCAGCCTCTTATGGGAGCCATTATACTGGATTTTATACAATTATTACAATTATTAGTGTATAATTTCCTCAGGAACGTCACCAGTTGCCACAGCTGAAATGATTTGAGAGAGTCCATACTGTCTGACAAGAACACCAGCACATTACAGCCCCATTGGACACGATGAGATCGTGTTGCCCACGGGGCATCCAGCCCATAATGCATCGGCTGCAGAGGCCTGGTTACCTTTTACCTCGGCCTGTAATGAGTCAGGTTTGTCAGCTGGTGGGGGAACAGGGGAAGTCAGAGGAACGTGATTGAAAGTCAATGAAACAGAATGAGTCCTATTGATCTCTGTCGCTGATACACAGTGGGGGAAGCAGACACAGGCTGCCAAATGACCCCATTTAACTATAATGTGTAAAAGCCCCAGTTACTGAATCACCCGTCAACTTTCGAGTCACTACGGCAAATCAAATGACCTAGTGCCTGTCAGCTAAGTTGAGAGTAAAGATGGCAGAGGCTGCTTGATAGCTCATCATCTGTGGGCCCAGAAAAAGTGTTGCGCAGCATCGAGGAGATCTGCATCACTCTCACATGGACTCACCTCCGCTGGCTGTGAGAGCATCATTATCTTGGTGTAGTGGTTTTAGTGTCTGGAGAGTGCTGCTGGAATCAGTCCCTTTAAGCACTGCAGACAAATATCATTTTCTTTTCACCCCAGTTGTTTTTATTTCCAATGTGTGCAGGTATGCTTCCCAGGCCGGCCAACTACCATTCAGCAACATGTAGCTGAGGCAATAAAGTGCAAGTGGCATTGCGTTTATAGTAGCATAGGGAGTCTGGAACCAAAGTGTGTGGCTTTGCTTATAATATGAACATATGCCAGTGGAAAAATGCATTTAATGGTGTTTCTAAAGATGTAGGAGGTGATTACAGAAACAGATCTCATCACTCACAGTCAGGAGCTGGTTGGCGGAAAATACAGCTTTGCAGGTTTGCAGCCATTTGTTCACATGAAAACACGCCACGTTTCCTCCAGAGGGTGAAAACTGAAAAGTGGCAAATGAAACGAGATAAGTTGTTCCCTCTTAAAAGTCCCAAATGTGTCCGAACAAGATAATGTTAGATTTTTGAGTATAAAAAGGGGGTTCAGCAGAGGCATTCTGCTACTGTAAGAGCTGTATTAACACCCACTGGGACAAAGGGGAGGAAAGAAGAAGCTACAGCTGCTCTCAGTGTAGAGAGACCTTGACACCGAGGCCTGTCCTGGGGAAAAACACCATGTTAGCTGATTTAGTGGAGGAGATGAAGAAGACTGGATTCCAAGCTGCTCCTGCTGGTCACTGCTATGCTGGACCTGAAGATGTGGCCTGTGACGTCTGCACTGGGAGAAAACTGAAAGCTCTTAAGTCCTGTTTGGTTTGTTTGGCCTCTTATTGCGAAAAACACCTCCAGCCTCATCTTCAGTCAGCTCCATTTAGGAAGCACAAGCTGGTGGAGCTCTCGGAGAAGCTCCAGGGGAACATCTGCTCTCGTCACGACGAGGTGATGAAGATGTTCTGTCGCACTGATCAGCAGTGTATCTGTTATCTCTGCTCTGTGGAGGAACATAAAGACCATGACACAGTGTCAGCTGCAGCAGAAAGGACTGAGAGGCAGAGAGAGCTCGGGCTGAGGAGACAAACAATCCAGCAGAGAGTCCAGGACACAGAGAAAGATGTGAAGCTGCTTCAACAGGAGGAGGAGGCCGTCAATGGCTCTGCTGATAAAGTAGTGGAGGACAGTGAGGAGGTCTTCACTGAGCTGATCAGTCTGCTGGAGAAAAGAAGCTCTGATGTGGAGCAGCAGATCAGATTCCAGCAGGAAACTGAACTGAGTCCAGTCAGAGCTTCAGGAGAGACTGGAGCAGGAGATCACTGAACTGAAGAGGAAAGACCATGAACTGAAGCAACTCTCAGACACAGAGGATCACAACCAGTTTCTACACAACTACCCCTCACTGTCACCACTCAGTGAATCTGAGTGTATGGTGCTCAGTGCACCATACAGGGAATCACTGCGCTACACAGGGGCGGCCCTAGCATATTTGGGGCTCTATGCAAGAGCCCCCCCCCCCCTCAACAAAAACGGAATTGCAACTTTCAGACGGTATTTTGCACTGTAAGACTGCATTTCATTTCAAATAAACACAACAACGATCACAACGACATGGTGCAAGCATTCGTTTTAGACAGCGTTTCTCCTCAGGAGAAGGAAAACATTACGTAACGTTTCAGCTTGACCTCAGATAATATGAACGTGTTTATTGTTCAAATTCATTATTTGTCATTAAGTTGTGTTTAGTTCAACGGTCTCATAAAAATGAACGCGTTCATGGACAACACTGCCTGAAACTCAATAGCCTACTGGCCTACCTGCCTCGGCCGCCTGCGGGTGACTCTTCAGCTGTGCTGGATTGCTGTTCACTGCAAAGTGAACCCGGATGAGCTCTACTCACCTTTAAAATCAGCTGCTGCTCAAACTCAACAAGATGTTTGTAGACTAGTGCTCGAAAGATGGACCAAAGTTTAACCAAAAGTTTAAATATACAGTGGGACAGCGGCATTTTAACTTTTTATTTTAGCTGTCATGTGGTTCATGTCTTGACATGTCCTCCCAAAAGTTCTTAAATGTTGTGTTTACATGTCATTGCACTTAAATTTGTAAAGATCTCCTTTGATTAAAAATAACTGTTTTTGGATTGGATTTATGAGCCGTTGTCCTTTTTTGCACTGCATAGGAGCGGCTCCCGCAAGTTTTAATAAATAAATAAAGATTTTAAAAGCATACATGATCTGTGTAAATATATTATTACTCTGTGATCAAAAGTACTTGAAAGGACTCGAAACTCAAACTGCAGGACTTTGGACTTGACTCGGGACTTGCCTGTCTTGACTTGGGACTTGACTCGGGACTTGAGGGCAAAGACTTGAGACTTACTTGGGACTTGCAAGAAAATGACTTGGTCCCACCTCTGGGTTATGCTGCTTTAAGGCCAATTTATGCTTGAGCGTATTTTGTAAAACGGATAGATAAGACCGCCCTATCCGTCGTGAAACGCCCTCTCCGAGCGCTTCGGACAGCTTTTTTTGTACACCTCTGATTTTTCGAATTGTCCGTGTTGTGTCGGAGAGCCCGCGGACAGCTCTTGGCTGCACATACACAACTACGCTTCTACGATTAATGTGACGTGTGTGTTAAGCCAGCGGAGTTGTCCGGCTGACGGTGGCTCGTTCGAGCACTGACGACATGTGTGCACGGTCACACACGGTTAGAACGAGCTTTCAAAACGGCGCTAGCAGGCTAGGCTAGCGGGCTAGCCACCATGCTAACTGCAGTGGTAACAGTGCATAACCCCGCCGTCACGACTTTAATTCCACTTCTATCATGACACTGTTTCTATAATACCGCCAGGTTAGAAGCAAACACTTGGTAGTAGTTAGTGTCGGGAGTCCCTGCTGACTGTGTGTGAAAGCTGGGGGGGAGCTAGCTCCGTGTAGCCTCTAGCTACATGTAGCCACAAGCAGATTCAAGCTGTGGAATCAGTAACACAGTTCGGAAACAAGACCGGGGAACCGCTGCGCTAAGAAACGATAACATCAGCATCTTGACCCGCTGGGTGTCACTTTATTTAGTTCTGTTAGTTGCCATGGTTCAGTGTGTGGGAGACAGAGATAAACAGACACAGGTGGACTTCTTCTTCCCAAAATTGGGGTAGGCTTCTCTGAGCTCGTCTTCCGTTGCGCCACCTATGGGTTTGGCGGTGAATTTTATTCGACGTACAGTGGTCGGAGAAGTAAAAATCAAAAAGACTCTTCGTCTCCCGCTGAGCCCTCTCCGAGAAACGGATACGTAGAAGTATATAAGAGCCTTTAGGCGTCGCGGACGTTTTGGTAGATTAGACCCAAAAAAAATTGTTTTAAATACACATTAACATGAATCCAGCATATTATAGCGAACGGATTAAATGGAGGCAAAAGACTTCATCTTTCATTCAGCGACATACAATGATAAAAACATGGATATATGAACCTGTGTATTATTTTAATAGCTTAGTCTTGAATGCACAATAGCAGGGTACTTATGCTTATACATGGCACTAGGCCCAGTTTAATATAAAACCATTTTTTTTTTACAATATATATAGTAGGGGGTCCCTGCTCCATCTCTCCATCAGTTTGGGGTCCTTGAACTGAAAAACGTTGAAGACCCCTGCAGTAGACAGATATCTGTTATTATCTGAGGGAAACAAAAAAGTAACATTTATGAGTAACGTACATTATTCTTATTCTAATCACCCAGACAGATTCACTGATAGGCTTCAGGTCCTGAGTAGAAAGAGTCTGACTGGACGTTGTTACTGGGAGGTGGCGGTGGGGGGGGGAGGAGACGTTTGTGTAGCAGTCACATACAAGAATATCAGCAGAGCAGGAAGCTCATGTAAATGTGATATAAACTGTTATGACTTTTATTACAACAACATCCACACTCCATTGTCAGGTTGTGTGTCCTCCAGAGTAGGAGTGTACCTGGATCACAGTGCAGGTGTTCTGTCCTTCTACAGCATCTCTG
This sequence comes from Limanda limanda, assembly GCF_963576545.1. NCBI lineage: Eukaryota > Metazoa > Chordata > Actinopteri > Pleuronectiformes > Pleuronectidae > Limanda > Limanda limanda. The sequence continues at coordinate 14,729,959 of NC_083655.1, forward strand.
ACACCATGACTCTCCTCTACAGAGTCCAGACCACATTCACTCATCCTCTCCATGCTGGAATTACGGTTTGGCCTAGATGCACAGCTGAGTTGTGTAAACTCAAATAGACTCGAGTCATTAAAAGCAGTGATTTAGATTCTGTGTTTAAATCTTTAACTTCGTTTGTCTCCATGTTTGTTGATCAAAGTTCGTCGTTGTGACGTTTCTGCTCCGCACAGAGATCAGCTGTCAATCAAACACCGATCTTCCTTTATCACACATTTAGTTCTCACTTTGTAAAGACAGAAATCTATAATTACACTGACATGAATGTGTTTGAAAGAATGTTGCTGTTGTTTTCTAAATCAAAGTAGAAATCAGGTTGTGTGATGTTTTAGAACCTGTGATGATTCTGATCCTCATCAATGAGGTGATTCTTTGTTCTTTTCTTTTCCACATGTGAGATGGAGGTGAAACAAACTGATTGTGTGTCCATGAACTCACTGAACAAGAGTCACTGAACAGACTTTACTGATGAAATGATCAATGAACTCAGAGTGTCAACATGTCCAACAGATGTATAAAGTAGATGTATAAAAGCAATACAAATCTAATGTGTGAAGAAGCTGAAAGTTGAAATAAAGAATAAATCAAGTCAGCTATTTTGCCTTCATTCCAGGATCTCATTCAAAGCTGATGGAGACAAAGTGAAACTCCTGTGAGCCAAAAATCTGGCCTTGCAGTCCAAAGAGTTGGCTCCGGTTACCTGAGGGGCCTCACCCGTATTCTGAGCCCATATCGAAGGAGGGGGCCACATTTCAGATGCCCCGGGGGGGAAGAGTGAGAGAGGAGCTGCCGAAAGATGGTTTTGACTTTGCATGCATGGAAATGCTTTTTCCACGAATCAATTTTTTCAGCTTCAGTCACTCATAAAAGTCATAGCATAGAAATGAGTAAAAGAAAGAAGCTGAAACCCTTTTCTGCTGAGCTGCATTCTGCAGAACAAGATGTCTGAACGAATGACCTTCATCACCAGAGTAATGGTTTGAAATGACCTGGTGTTGACAGTCGTCTGTCATCAATGAGCCATAATGAAGTGACATGAGGACAAATTAAGAGGACACAGGAAGAGAACGAGGCTGATGTGACCTGAGGGAAAATATCCCATGTTGTGCAGATTCCTCTTTGAAAACAAGGTTAATTTTGTCTGGTGCAAATGGATTCTTTCTCTCTGCACCTAGTTTTTATGTGATGGCTTCTCATAACATAAATGTACCTAATACTCTGACCTAAAGTCCCCTTAAACCCTATCAAGCTGCACCAAATTAAACACACTAGTAAAAATCTGTCCGTTAAATATGTTCTTTAATCAGGATCAAGGACAATTTTTTGGGAAATGGGTGATAATGTAAAAAAAAAAAAAAAAAGCATTCAGTAGTCGTTGTCTGATCCTCTTGACAAAAAGCAAATAAAAAAGACAGAAGGATTGTGCAAAAGTTTTCAGCCACGTTAGCGCCCTACAGTGAAGTGGAGCTGTTGGTTGTATAATCCACCTCCTCGTTGTGTTGCTTTGAAGTGTGATACAGACCTTCATGTTCCCCAAAGGATGAATCTTTATCACTTACTTAATAACCTCATCATTTTATATTGTGAAATCAAGATTCTTCTTGACCAAGTGCTTTAGCTAGAAAAAAGTAAAAGTACACTTGTATGTTTGGGATTGTGGCAGCAAATTTCTGTTAAAACCAGTCTAAGCCACAGACCTGAACCTGACAGCAATTCTCTTTTTAGTGTCCAAACCTGCCCCCGGCCCAATTGTTTCCCCACTAAAAGGCACGTGCAGTGTGAAAAGTAGTTGTCTCCTCTAATGTGACCTAACCCGACCCCGATATCAGTTCAAAAGTTCTGTCTGATCCAAGCCTGATCCACATGACAGGTGCCAACGGGCTTGGTTCCATTTTACAACTCTGCACGCCTGCACATCACCTGTACATCACATTTTGGTTAGACACGGGGATGGTAACATTATCATGTCACTCTGAGCTGTACAGTCTAAATGAGATGCTAATGTGGCTGGAGACACTTGGAAAACACGCCATGTGTTGTCTTTACCTATCGTTGTTGGAGCTTTTTTTGCTCCAAAACATTATCGACACCAAAAGTTTCATCCGCATGAAGTAAATTCCTTCCGGTAGTTAAAGAAAGGCAATTTTTTGCCAGCAGGTCTATTTCTCTGAATTTGAGCCTATCAACAGCTGAATAAGGGGCCACCAAAGCCTTTTACTTGAGGTTGAAGACATCCAATGGGCAAAACAAAATCTTCCCTCCAGCCACAACTCACCTAACCCACCCGGTTGGAAAGAAAAAAACATTTCTCGCCGATCTGCATTTTGCTTCATCTTCATTTGTCTTTCCTCGTCCACATGGCTCCTTCTCCGTTTCTCCGATTCAATCTGCATAATCCTTTCCTCTGTGCCTCTTTTCTACCCTCTGCATCCTTCCTTTTCCCCTCTGCTCCATCTGTTGGGATCATCACAGGACAGCAACGAGAACACTCTCATATATCCAGATGTCTTATTTTACACAAATGCCTTTCGGAAAAATTGGTTTCCATGCGACCATACAGGCCGAGGCTGAGTCTTACATCGTCGGGCGCATTCTAGCATCGCCATCAGAACACCAGCTGCCGTGCACTTCATAGCCCATTCGGTCCCGAGGTGCACCTCAATCCCCAATGCTGTCAAGGCTCCTGACGTGATTGAAAGGTGGGCGGCAGAGAAAAAAGCCTGCAGGGATCCAACACAGCATGATTCTGAATGAATCAGCACATATACAGACACCATAAGCATTGACCCAGTTAAACTAACAGGAGGTTAAATAATCTCAAAGACTTGGCAGACTGTGATGAGTGTGTTTGCTCTGTCTTGGAACCGAGTTGTATCAACACTGGTTTTCCAGTGGTTCCACAAGAGTGGATTTTAAACACAAACATTTTCTATACAGCTTCTATAGTTACCTCAGTTTGCAAAACGCACAAGGACAAAGCCACACCGACTGATGTCCTGCAACAATGCAAAGCGAGGCCTTGCATTCTCAGATATATGTCCTGGCTCCTGTCTCCCTGCTGAAACAGGAGTACCCTCTTTGCAGGATGGGGGCATCCTGCAAACAGCGGTGTAATGTGGTGGAACAAACTCCTTCTAGGCTCAGAGTAGCAGCCCATTTTGTCTGCTCAATCTACCAGTCAGAGGCTGACAACCAGATTTATGAGGGAAATAAAGGCAGCCATCGTCTGCGGGTAAACAACGGAAGTGAGAGGAAGAAGAATATACCTTTTTTATTTCATTATTTCTAAAGGGAGGGGAACAAAACACACATCGCAAATGAGAAGAATTGGAAATGTTTTCCAATGTCGATGCATCCAGAAGGCCTGCGGAAGTATCGGAGCTGCGTTTGGGGAGGTGCTGAGTGATGCGGCAATCGGCTGGAAAGAACAGTTGGGGATAAAGTGTGGAGTGTAACAGAGAATGTTTTAATAGCATGGTATTCACAGTGATAGGAAGGCTTATAAAAAGGAACATTCACTTCCCTGCCAAGAGGGACAAGTTTCATGCGGCTAGGATATAGTGTATGTCCACATGGGACTGAGAAGACTGTGAGGAGGAAACTTGAAGAAGTAGAAGCGGGGTCAGGGCTCGAAAACCCCCGTGTTCGAGGGCTGTGGAGGTGCAACAGGTGGCTCATGTTTTCACAGTGAGCCTCCCTCAACAACACACCGTCTTCCTGCGACTCCCACCCTGATCCACACAGGGTTTTTTCTTTACTTTGAAACAGACTCAAACAGCGAGCCGTATCCTGTTTCGATTCCCATATCACCCCCTGTCATTATTCACTTAATTACCTTCAACTATAACTCACCAGTCCCTGTGCATCCCACCGCTCCACCGTCACTGTTCATTGACCCTGAAGGTGCTGCGATATCTGAATTTCACACTGTGTTCTATGGCTCTCGTGGGTCAGTTAACATCGCAGGATATTCTACCGATTGAGCTGAAAGTTTTGCTGAGTTTGCAATTTCCATGAGCCATATATTTAGGATTATAGGTCCGGTGCCTGGGAAATCATTGCGAGCAGTGCTGAGCTGACTGGTGAAGAAGAATTGAAGTGGATCACAGGATGAACCCAGAGTGGGAGCAGCCGCAGAACACTGGGAGAAGCAACGGGACGCAACCTGTAGTTACACTTTCCAACGGTTCACTTCCTCCTTTCCCTTTTCCTGTTGGTATGATATTATAAATGAATGACATGGAAAGACAAGTGCGGACAAATGACACAACATCTAAACAACAATAGCTCTGCCCATCACTGGCACTGGGAAAGAAAGAGAGACTGAGGAAATGACAAACAAACAAACAAATGATGCCCAGACTGATCCTTTCTCCCTGAATTACTGCTTGTTGTTAGATATGTCATTGTCACATATTCACACCATCATTGTCACTTATGGACACAGTGATGATTTCCCCAGAAGCCTTATAACACATATCAGTGCATCCCTTCATAATGAATCTACCGTCTTCTGACTGTACAAAACTGCTTTACAAGTTTCTGAGCAGCTCTCATTATATCGTATATTTACATGCTGGTTTAAGTGAACCTGGCCAGATCAAACATGAAATGTTTCTCATTTCTTCGCAGCAGCTGAGACGCCTCTCGCCCGCGGGAGAGCAGAAATGGGTCAGGGATAATATTTGGTTGCCGGGCCCATTATTTGATGAAGTGCTTAAAGTTTCCCAGAGGTCTAAGTTAAGATCTTCTAATGTGATTTCCCTTCTGGCTAATTGCATCCTGAATAATTTGCAGCCAGTCCACCACTCTGGATAGCACATCTGGAGCTGATGGAGGGAAGTGTCTGTGTGTGTGTCTGTGTCTGCGCGTGTTTGTCTGGGTTCAAACGTAAGCACGGAAGGAATAAAAAATTAAACACTGAGAAAAAAAAAGAAAAGATCTCTCTTAGCGACAGAGGAGTGCATGAGGGTGACAAGGTAACGGATGTAGTGTCTGAGCAGCCGGCAGAAAGGGCCATTAAACTGGGCCATTCACTTCACCGCAGACCATAATAAGACAAGATAATGCGTCGCTTTCAAATAAAACCTTTATGAGAGTGAATCCATGCCAGAGCTGGTGGTGTGTGGATCAGTCAGCCTGTTTGGCATTTAATCTGCCTCAATACGTTAAAACCGTGAGCATGTGATTAGAGTGCATAGTATCCAGGAGAGGAAAACTGTCTTCACCAGAGAGTCTCGTGGGGACGCGGCTGTGACGGGCGCCCGCATGACTCTTCCCAGAAATTCACTCAACACTCACTTGCACATCGAGTTGACTTCTGAAACTTTGGAGGCCACTCTTTTGTCTATGTTTACGCATGAGCTCCTGTTTACGCCAATGCGACACACAATTGGCTTGTACTTTAGGTAGGCAGCTTTTTCTTATGTATATTGGACATGATATTGTTGTTCTTTGTACAAGTGATCATCTCAACACCGCCACTTATAGACAGGTGAACATGTTTAATGCTTTTCATCTGGCAGAGAAAACAGGAGCATTCAAAGATGATAATGCTGCAGCTTTCCAAGAAATGTGTGTGTTTGTTTTTGCCCTCAAACGAAGGACTCCACTCATCTGTCAGAGCTGGGCAGCTGGTAGGGGTTGGGGGGGTTGGAGCTGATCTAAAAAAACGAGCGGTGTCACCCGTCTCTGCCATCGTCCCTTTGGGTGTTTTTGACGCCGTCACTGACACGTTGTAATTAGTTTTCTTTGTGTTGTTTCCTTTTTGGGCGCCTGTGTGTTTTTGTCCTCGCGCTGACATGTAATTGGTTGGCGAGTTGTTGTTTTTTTGTACGTGACATATGGTGAAAGATAATGGAAACTGTCCTAAAAGTCTCTTTAAGAACTGTTGCAATATGGTGGCGTCTAGTTTCCCGTTTGAAAGAAACTGTGGTTTTCTATTTGTAAGATCAGCTGTGCTCCTCTGTATGGCCCCTCAGTTTGTGTGAAATGAGAAAGCACAGGGAGTATTTTCATTACGTATAGACCTTAAAGTGACCCAAGTGATGCATAACTCCTGAATCCAGACCAACAAGGACCACTGACACAGTGTTGAGTGATAATTGTAACACTGAACTGTTATTTGGCTGAAGGATGTTCCAGCCTCTCTACAGTCTGGTAAACACAGATGTAGCGTGAACCAAAGATGTCTCATACACAGCATTTACGGCTTCTTGTGGTCTTTGTTTAAAAAACAAAAGAAAGAAAGTGAATTGTAATTTCAACTTCATACATTTCATTTCTGTCTATAAAATTGACCCTGAAGCAGTTTTAGATTTCAGTGATACTCTCTGTACCGAACGTAAAAATAGACAAATTCAAACCCTACTTGTAAACAAGAAAGGACCTGTGAGAAGATGTAAACCACAAACAACAGGATTTTATTTTGGTCAGAAGGATGAACCACAGAGTGCCTCAGTCAGGGTGTAGTTTAAGTAGAAATCTCTACTAGAGCAGCTTGAACCTGTAAATACACTCTTTCAGAGGTGTAAATGTGTCAGTGGTCAAATTTGGAGGACATTAAATGAGACAACAAGAAGAAGTGGATGGAAGTTACTATAGTTGATCTCCTTTTATGCCTCTTCAGAGCATTTTCGGCCAAATAGGAACAATACTGAGCCTGTAATTGTCCCAGTCTCTGATCAGAGCTTTAACATAGAAAATAGAAAATCTGCAATATTTCTTGAGAAAGTAAAATTAATATTCTTACAGTGTTAAAGAAAGTGGGGGAGATCTGTTCCTAGATCTGTTCCCTCAGGCCTTGTGTGCACTACAGCAGGTATTTTTTTCAAAAGCCATTTTCTCCTCCGTATTAAAAAAAAAATCTTTGTTTTACAAAATATCTCAGTCCAACACAGAACTACTAGAGGCAAGACTAGAGGCCCAAACACAGAGGGAAAAGTTCATTTTGCAGAATATCTGCATTGGTGTGGACAGGGCGTTAAATCGAATCTGCTCCGCAATCTCTTCCTTGGCCGATACCCCACCCTTGCAAAAAGTTTCAAGAAAGTTGGTTCAGTAGTTTTTGGGTAATCTTGCAATGTCAAACTGCAATGAAACGTAACCACCTTGTCAGCGCACAACCTTTATAGACGTCTGAGGAGCCTGCTCTGCACCAAGCTGTGCAGTTATGAGGAGCTGTGAAGTGTCTTACTACAGGAAATCTGTCAGTTAGTTTTTGCCCTCTGTTAAAGTAAAAGTCACACATTCTGAGTGACAATATTACCAAGAGGGTTTATTAAAACGATTCACCCTTCTTCCCTGCGTGTGCCTCGGAGCGTCCCAGGTCGTTACCTGTCCCGCAGATGGTGGTTACACTGTAGGTGACAGACGGACGAGCTGAGCAGACGACAGCAGAGGAAGGAAAGATGACACGGAGGACTGAGAGAGGCTGAACATTTTGAGGGTGAGGTGCAGAGAAGAATCCAGAGTGACAGAGCCTCAGGAGGACGGGCAGACCGTTGAGCAAATGAGGAGGAATGTCATGTGCTCATGAGCAGCGGCACTGGGGGAGAGCGGGCTGCAGGAGGTGAGAGCTTCAGACTGACAGGGGGAGGAAGAGATGCGAGGGCAAAGAAAGATGGCAGATTACAGAAGAATAAAGTTTCAATATTTTTGTATTTCCAAAATCTTCATCTACTTACAGTGCGTTTGGATCCACCAGGAAAGTTGCTCTTCTGGCAACCCATTTGGTGACATTTTGTCATGAGACAGTTCTGCTCTTAAAAGGCGGTTTGAAGGATATTCCCACTTTTATTGGCATCATTTCTGCACAGTAAAATAAAACTTTTCCTCAAGTGGCTGGGACACCCCCCACACCGTCACACCAAGAGGATAGTTGGACACTGAATCGTCATAATGAAGTTTCCTCGTTACCAATCCCTCTGAATGGCCCTCAAGCCAAATGTCTCTTTGTATCCTTGCTGGATAATTGTAAATCTTTGGATGCAAACTGGACTACACTGCATTCTGAATTTTCATATTAATTTTTTCGATTGGATCTCATGATCAATGCAAAGAGTGGCAAACCTTTGCACTGGATAAGAAATCTGTGGAATCTGTTTCAACAGTTGCTGATGTGAGTGTCTTTTTCATTTGTGCAAACTTCTTCTTCTTCTTCTTCTCTTTTTTTCTTTTTCTACTCATAAAATAATTAAACAATAAATAGACAGCATGGCCATAACACCAGAAAAACTGATCCCAGCGCCAATCCAATACAGAAACATCACAACGTGAGTGGGGACATGATGCTAAATTCGGTGCCTTGTTCTGGTGATGACTAGAACATAACCACACTTCCCACAGTGAAGTTAATCATGTCCAAATAAGGCAAACGACAACAGTCTCCACCTCAAGCTACCCAGGTCTCACACAGAGGGCTAATCTGAGCCTCAGCAGCAGGAGCAGGTTCCTGCATAATGCCTTGTGTAATTAAAATACAGTATCTAATGATTCCAGAGTCATCCTAGGAACGGCACAGGGGAATTCATTCTCTACGTGCTTCTATGTTTGCAGAGTTTGCAGGTTTGTACTTTTTGCTGTATTAATGACTGTATTTAATAACAAATGTAAATTCATATTTAAAGGGAAAGCAATCAGCTGTGCACATACACTGTGGATAATGGTTGATGAATCTCTCTCCAAATTAAGTGACGCACATTGCAGAGGCAATTATCCCACACCTGGGCGAACTGACCCAAAATGACAAAGTCCAGTGATTTCAACAGTTTTTAGGACTGTAGGTTTAAACATAAACTAATGTTGCCTCACATTGCATTTTTCAATTATGCATCCAAGCAAATAAACCTGCAGGCTAGTGTTTTTGGGGTCTTAATGTTTTATCGGTCTGTGAAGCTCATATACAGAGAGTAAGTGACAGAGATACTATTACTTAAAGTAAACATTCTGTCAAGCAGAAATTGAACAATCTCCAAGTCCTTCTGCAGTCCAACTCTCTGAGGTCTCTGCACTATAGTCAGACTTCTGCTTCTTGGGATTACAGTAAATTTGCCACAAGGTGTTTCAGACTATTCCTTTGGTGAATAACTCATGGGACCCATTGGCAGCAGAAACTGGAATCTCTTTTCAGTTGAGATACAAAAATAAATATCATAGATTATCTGCCGTATTGCTACACATCCACTTCTATTTTACTTTTATCTTATTGTAACCTCTATTTTCTTCGCTGGAGTAGGGACTGTGAAGATGATTAAAAGTCGATGGTACAAATACATTGTTCATCTTTTAAACCTGCTTCAAATTAGCGCACAAGCTCACCAATTTACAACTACTGACTGTTGGGACTGACCGATTAACCCAACAAGGAACCACTATGTCACCAGGCCTAGACATGGAAGAATCGTGTCGCTCCACATGTTAGCAGTCAGACATGGATGGTGCACTAGTGCCGCCTCATTCAAACCCAGACGACCAATCCTGTAGTATTCCTTCAACAAAGGTGCCAGTTTGCTGTTTTGTTAACTATACCAGAAGCAACAGTGTGGAAGGAAAACCAAACAGCAGTCAGACAGTGAGCCAGGGTCAGTGCCATGTAGTCTGTCTCTTCCTTCCTCTGTCGTGTTTCCACACACACTCACAGGTTCCCATAACCCTTGGAAACCCATCAGATCGCGACCACAGTGGTTATTAACCTCTGCCATAAACCATACGCCAGCAAGTTGGCAGCCGGTCTAAAGAGTCCACGTGTCTTTGATGAGGTTTTTCGAGGTCCCTGGTTCTCTGCACAGAGGAAAACCCTGAATCTTTGGACGGTAACATCATGGTGCTACAGTGTGTAGATAATCGTCTTTCAGTGTATTTGTTTTTTCCATTTGCATCACCAATTATCCTGTGAATATTGTATATACTATTCCTCCAGCAGTTGTTAATCAGGGATAAAACAAACACTGCAGACAAAGGAAATTAATTTTAAAAGCAATGTATAATGTTATTGCCATTTTCTCATTTTTAATTGTTTCCCAAGTAGCCACTTGAGATGGATTGCTCAATAATTTTGAATTGTGTTTATTGTGTTTATGCAGTTGAAAGTCATATTCATGGGAATTGCATTGCTCCTGGCCTCCAATTGTTTTATTCCATGAGTCTGACAGTAAATAAGCAAAGCTGGCACTTCTGTATTAGTTTGATAAAGTCCCCAAACACATCAAATGGCTGTGTAATAATAATGGTAGGGAGTTTAACTTGAATACCTGTGGATTATTTATAGAATTATGAAGATTTTTTTCCAGTGTGATACTTTCTCTCCCAAGAGACTGAGACACGTCGGATATTTTTATTTCTCCATTAACCTTTGCCTTCTTCTGCCCAAAGCAGAAAAGCAGCTGAGCGTTTGACTTCTGTCTGGAGGAAGCCACCGCACATAATGTCTGTATTTGTTGGTTTGGATGATGAAGGCGGATCGTGTTTGTTACCATATGGTTTCATTTTTCAGCTGAGCCAGTGGCCTGGAGGCGGAACTAGTTCCTCTGTTGTTATTGTTTTCTAGGTCTGCTCTCAGTTCTGAATTTAGGCCAAACAGAGCAGAGAAGAGTCATTTGAACTTCTGACCATCTGTCAACTGGTCAAGAGCATGAGAAAATGTATTAGTTTGCTGCAATGTCTGCGTTAAGGTTGTTCACCAAGAGGATAGAAAAACGATTCGATTAGAAAAGGATCAGATTTAATTTAAGAGGCCCAAGGTTTTCTCTCCATTGATTAACAGCCCAGAGTTAGCCCTGGGCTACTTCTGCATCCAAGACGAGGGTACAGTGTAAAACACTGTTCTTTCAACTGGAAAACAACTTGCCCTGTAGAAAGTAGTCTCAGTAATGGTCACAAATGCACCGTCCAATCCACACATGAATAAAATCATTTGCCAAATAAATATATCACAAACTCCCAAGTTTTAATTGTGACTGGGAAAAGAAAACTATTGATAAGTCGGATTTGGCATTAAAAATAACAGAAAGGCCATTGTTAAACACAAATAAACACTGAATTTAAACAGATGATGTACTTTTAATACTGACACAGTAAAACAGCTGTCACTCCATGTTGTACTGCTTTGTTCAAATGCTTAAATTGTTCAAACAACTAACTGTCTAGAGACATTAATGTTTTTTTTAGACCAATTGTTTGCTTGTAAGATTTACATACAAGCTAAGTGCAGTATTTCATCAACTTTTTACATCTCATTTAGATTATCCAATCATCTGTTATCATATGGTATAAAGTATGTCATCAATAGATCACTATGAAATGTTATTACGTATTAATATTTTTATTACAACATCTAAAAGTTTGTATTTGTACACTACATTCACTCAAAACATAGTTTCAGGTCCTCGAGTCAGAGAAACTCCAAAGGCTCTGAAAATGACAACTAGAAATCAGATGTAATTCCTTCCACTTTATTTTAATGATTGAATTGTTGTTGCCACGGAAAATATCTACACTGTCACATTAAATTATGAATTTCCTTACTTCACATCTGAGACTAATAATAACAAAGAGACGACAATAAATAGTAAAAAAGCTGACATCTCATTATGGTTGCCATCACCTAGGCCTTCAGCGGTACAGGAGTGAGATACACAAAAGTGAAGCGCCCACATCAGTCACACACACACAAACACACACACACACACACACACACACACACACACACACTAACACACACTAACACACACTAACACACACACACAGATGCTGCTCAGCACTCTCCACCTGCCTCACCATGTCTGCCAAATTAATCTGTGTGAGGAGATGAGTTTGGGATGAATTCATCTCTACTGGATGAAAAGCAGCTCCCATATGTTGGGCCTGCTGGGAACCTGAGTGCCGTATCCTTATTTCCCCTGAGGCGGCAGTCGGTGTAACCCAGACCGAGGCATGGTGGCTGTAAATGGAGTAGAGATAAGGGAGTTTTATCTGTAGAGGCTTTTGAGAGCACACACACACACAGAGCTAAGCAGAGGTTCATATCCTTAATGCGACCTACTTCTCCTTATGTTACCTGATGTTATGATGGCTTCTTATCTCCTGTGTATGAGATTGTGGGTCATCTGAGGTGAACTACACTGCTGGAGATGTCGCCTTGAATTTAAATGAGCAAACAGGCAGCAGCGAACAGTGTTCAAGAGAAAGCAGACACATAGACATATGACAAATAACAACCCCTGAAATCAGTGTGGTGGGTATCTATATATTTAAAACTTAATACCTAATAAATACAAATTGGATTGAGAAGTCCTCTACAGTCTGAGTACCAGTTACTTAACAAAATCATTCCATTTTACAAAAGTAAACTACTTGAAACTTCAATAATCAGTTTCAATCCCTGTTGGGCTGATGAGTCCTCTGACAACCCTCAGAATGCAAAAAGTGCACAAAGCTAATTCAATAGAAAACACTGACATTTTGCTCTTCGAGTTTTAGATGAACAAGACTGCAAAAATTGCCAATACTAATAAAATGAGTCTGAATTATTCGACTTGTATGTGTAAATCTGCCAAAAAGTAGATATATCGTAGGTCATGTTGATCCGGTGGACTGAATGAAGACAAACACATTTACTATTTCCAGATGATGTTGAGGGTGGGTCCTTCAGTTGGAACGTTGAGATAATATTTTCTTGCTGTACCGTTGTCTCAGAGTCCGTTTTCAATATTGTGACCATACTTAGCTGAACTGTTGTGATCATGCTCTTCTATAGGAGCATTGAGTATTAAATCATAGCTTTGTTGTGAATTCATCGTCCACCAACGACAAACTTCTTTGTTTTAGGAAACCAATGCATTTAAAGTTTCCAGATGTAAAACATTACGTGTGTGCGTTTAAAAAAACATGTTTCCTCTCTTGTGAACTTCGTGGCTGGAATGCTGATGTGTTGCATTGTGTGACGTGACCATTGATGTCATTTGTTATGCTAGGAATCTGAGGAAAATCATAAATATATTTGTCAGCATAACAAAACAGAGTTTAACCATTCTGTTGTTATGCTCCGACAAACATAAGAACCAAAGCAGCTATATTGACCCTCATATATTATATTTAGCACAGCCGTGTCTGGAGAGGATCAGCTTCTTTTGTTATGCTACAGCTGTAAAACAGCACAGCCCCATATGGAAGATATCACAAAGTCAAAGGCAGGTTTCAGTTTCTCAGTTTTATCTCCAAGCATAATTTCCCTCTGCTCTTTGCCCTCAGTCAACACAGACTTTGATCAAGCGGACATCTTCAGATTACTTTACTCTGATTCATTCCAACTTTCTGGATCATTTTACAGTCACGCCGGATGAAACAAATTCCCTGCTTTGCCCCTGACGGACTCATACGTCCATTCTTGACTTTTACCGTTGATATTCATAACTCACATTTGCCAAATTGTGATGGGGAAAACATTACATTTCCTTGATACACATCTGAGCACAGACTAAACACAAGCTAACAATTTATCATGTAAATATTTTGGCACAGGCTTAGATATTCCCTAGTGAATATCTGGGGAAGTAGTGGCATCATGCTGCATAAATCAACCATGGAAACTCCATATGAAACTTAGATACAACTAAGATTTCTGTAAACTAATGGACAGGAAATTAGACGCAAAAGCCAAAAAACACAAATGGGTCAAAGTGACCTGTTTGTTTTGTAGTCTATGTCAAAGTCCTTGGAGCTGTGTTTGTCTGCCTGCACTGGCCAGAAATGAAAACACAGAGACGCAGAAATAGACGGACGTTGGGTATAGATGTTCACATTCCAACGCAGAGGCTGGAGCATGATGAATGATGTTTGGGCTCTGGACGGCGCACTCCACTGAGGACGAGCACAAACCTTTTTGCCAAGTCCATTGCTCTGTTTAGCCTTCTTTGTCTCGGATGAGCCGGCGGAGACAGTAGGAAACGATGCTTGGCGTTGGAGGGGGGGCGGCACGTTCTCTGAGACTCTCCCCGCTGTATTGTAGACGGGTCCCTGAAAGTCAGTCGGTCAGCACAGTGATGATGGATTACCTATAAGGGCTGGAAGTCAAGCGGGGTCTCATGTTTCCCCCTGTGTCCTATGTTTATTATTACGCTGTGTTGAGTCATCTGTCAGCAGAGCTGCCCCAGGCCATGATACAAAGGGGAAGCACTACAGTGTTTGACTAATCAGCCACATCAGGGTTGTGTTGATTATTAATGCTCAATGTAAACCTGATGGACTGGTTGTTGGGCTACTATAGCTCTATACCACAAGTTATTATGTGACCAAGATAAATAGACGTCACCATTAATGCAGCGGAGGTCTCGGTCGCCTGGATCACCTTCATTGATTTTGAGTTTTCCCATCCTATTTTTATGTCTGAATTTAGCCAGGTAAGATAATGAATGGACTGTTTTCTTTAAGATGCTTTTACCCCTTTTCCACCATGGATGTTCAAGGGCCAGTTTGGAACCAATGCCTAATCTTGAACCAGTTCTTTGTGTTTTGACAGACAAATAACTAAAGGGACAGAAAGACTGGTTTCGAATCTGGCACCGAGACTTGCTCTTACTAGAATGAATAATTGTTTACATCAGCTGCTGAGGGCATGATTATCCTGACAAACAAGACCAATACGGTCCGTGATGGAGACAAACCGTCGCCTTGTTCTCGCTGTGGTCGGCCATTACTGATTTCCTCACCTCAGAAAGCCCTATGAAAGTCAACCAGTTATCCAGTGTCTCAATAGAAGATGTACGATTAACAGAGTTCTAACTGAACCTATAATGTTATTTTGTTTGACTTGAATTTAAAGCTCACATAGTTGACTGAACAGTACCAGTTGTTGTTGATCAGCTTTAAGATCGTTCCAGCCTTGGTGTTTGTTCAATTTGCTGTTTTTTGTTCTTTTTTTTTAATGGATGGATTTGAATTAGTAAAGCTAAACAATACACGATAGGTACCAGACCTTTTTCTCGTCTGTGTCTGTTTGGTTTGCAACAAGGTGTTTTGGCAGCACATTGTACCTCTGCTTCCACTGCAGCAGCCTCAAACACAAGAGACACATATTTTCTGAGCCAGAGTTGTTGTGGAGCACTGTATCACTCAGAGAACAACATGTAGAGAAGAACCACTTGTTCCCCTGACTGCGAATTGAAAAGGGAAACAATTGCTTTGTTGTTTCTTCACACAGGAAACTGGTGGAATGAAGTCCAACGGTGAAATGCAGACAACACAGTCTCCCATGCTCCTCTGTTGTCAGTGGGTTTAAAGCGTCACAGGTCTGTGTGTTGCTCTACGAGTGTCAGTTAAGCACTTCACGTTAGAGGAGTCCTGGGTATTGAAGTTTTCAATGACCTCTCCCAGGGTCAGATTTGTGAAGGGTCACAATTTTATACACATATATATGGTGTTTTTGTGCTGTAGAGGTTTGTGTGTGTGTGTGTGTGTGTGTGTGTGTGTGTGTGTGTGTGTGTGTGTGTGTCCATTTTAAACGATGACTCCTCCAGCGGCAGTGGTGTCACCGCACCTAATGAGTCCTCTGGCCTCCTGGGACGTTTTCACAGGGTTTAATCCAAATAGCGGAAATGACTTGGCGGTGACCCCCCGCCCCCTCCTCTGCACCTCGTGAAGGCAAATTGGGAGGCCGCACACACTTTACACACTAACTTGTTAAACGCAGAGGACAGAAAATGAGTTCGCTCATGTCGAAATAATGGTTTCTGCACCACTTGACTTTGTGAATTTCATGAAATGTTTTTGCGGTTGAACAGCTTCTTGCCAAGAACTGTCAGGAGATTCCACACTTGATTTAAATGTGTGTACCGCAATTTACAAGCTCTTAAATCCCACTGTAAACTGCCTGCAAGGCACCAAGCACATCCACGGAGCGGCAGGTGGACACAGTGGAGCATTAAGCTGCTTAAGAGTCCAATATCTCCCTCAGGTGGCTGTGGAGACCAAAACAGAGTTAAAATAGATGGAATACTGGACACCACTATTGAGCTTTGACTGCTGGATGTGGCCGTGAGCAGCCGTTTGATTCAACAAATACAAAGATGATGTATCATTATTGTTTTCTCTGCTTGTTTCAAACACTTGGACTCAGGTCAAATATGACAGAAACAGTGAGTGTTCAGGTTTGTCAGGAGAGAAGCGCTGAATATAAAAAAATCCTCAACCTGAAGAGACACCTGAAGAAACTACAGAGAAACAGATGCAACATAACAAAATTTAGTCTCACCTAAAGTCAGTAGCTCAGTCAAATATTCAAGACAGGTCATTTTGGTGCATTAAGCAAGATAAAACATGTTAAAATGTGCAATTTCATTTCCGGTCACATCTCAGGAATGGGTCCATGCAGCTAAATGTCTATTTGTGACATCTAGTAGTTAGTAACCAGTTATTAAAATGGATTTTATATAATTCAAAAGATTGCTGTACTTTGACAAAGTCGGTTGGGCGGTAGTTTACTATAGCTGTCTAGTCATTTCTTTAAAAGTTTGGTTTAAAATGTAATGGATAACACAACACAATGATTGAATTAATTAAACGACTTTGTGCCACAGTCAGAACTGAACATTATAAGTTGAGGATCTATTGCAGGAGTGTTGTATAAGATTCTTATCATTTTCACCAAACTAGTTATTGTACCATACAGATGTTTTTTCATGCTGCCCGCGACTTCCTCTGAACACTACACTTCCTCCCACTGTCCACAAATGAAGCCAGGAGATCCCAGATACACACGTTGCAATCTTGGATATTTGGAGTCTGCGCCATAGTAATCAGGGGGATCCTTTTCAGTTCGGTCCATGTCCTTCCACAGAAAGGGAGAAGACAGTGTTTATGACCTATACTACAGGGGTAACCATGGAGCTGCGGTTTTAAGGTCAAGCTGAATCAAGTTCTCAACCAATCGCGAGTCAGTGTCACATGGAAATCATAATGTTTCATCCTGTTTGGCTTCACTTTTGGCATCCGTCTTTAAAGTCTATGGGTACAACAATAAGTTAAGTCACTGAAACCATTTGTCCTTGTTGAGCGAAGACACCAATAAAAAAGGGGAATGAATTTTGAAGTGGAAAAAAATCATCAGGACAATTTCTTCCACTGTTATGGGGAAAGAAAATATTCTCGTTGTTATTAGTGACTTATGTTTGACATCTGGGAGAAATGGCAGAAGCAGCAGACACATATCTCCAACTAATGCGGGCCTTTCATCTGCCATCACTGCTGATTCGAACATTTTTGCAGATAATTTCAACATAAAAGTAGTGCTGTAATTACCTGATGCAATCTGAGCTATTTCTATCACATCCCACATGTGGATTTACACTAGTGCAGCTTTCGTCAGACGAAATGAAAAGTTTAGCACTCAGATATGATCAAATAGAAAACAGCAAAGGTCCTGCAGCAAGATGGACCGGGTCGCTGGTGTCGTTGTGGAATGGGTTTACCCAGACGAAGGGGTCGCTTCAGTCTGATACGATGACCAGAACCTTTCTGGGAATATGAGAAAGAGCAGATTCTTGAAGAGGGTCAGTCAAGGTCTGTAAAGGCTTAACATTGTCGGTGCTGTTTAAGGTCTCTGATCGTCTGCGCTGATACTTGAAATATGGGGCTGTCCTGCAGTGACATTCTGATCTGACAGTTTTAGAAGGAAAGCAAATAATATCGAATGTCACTGCTGTGGGTCACCTTGAAAAAAGTGCCTGTGAATGGAGGGCACTTAACGATTAACCTATTAAAGAAAAAAGACTAGACAGCATTAACAAAAAACGTAAAATCTTTAAGACGAGCTGGAGGACTGGAGCTTTTATAGAGCTTTTCATTCACTCCCTGCGAGCTGAGAGCTGAAGTTAAGTTTCTCTGATGCTCCAGCAGATCCCAGCATGATGGATGAATGCAATCTGGATAAAATCTGGTGAGAAGTAGGATATGATAGGATGAAGTCATCCTGTAAACAGCAAATTAGGGTTTGGCAGGGTTCATTTGAATACTGCAACATCTGGCTTCCCCCTGGGCCAAAAACTTTGTGTTTGTGTGAGTGTGTGTTTGTTCGCACACTGAGGCATGTGAAGTTTTCGTCTGCTCAAAAATTCACTTCTTCTTAAAGAAAAAAACAATACAGATGTCACATGTTCAACTCCAGCTACATGATTTGTGTCTAAAGTTTAACGACCAAAGTTTCCAAACATATAGAATAATGGCTTTTCTCACTGATGTCAAGCTGAGCAGACACTGTGTGACTTTTGCCTCATTTCAACTCTGAGTTGGTCTCCACCAGCTGATTTTAGAACAAACTGACCTGAAACATGACCTTTACTGCAGCAAGCCACCAGGTGGCGATTTCACTGCTTTGGCTTCGGTTTTGGGGAGTGTCTTCCATCTTTGTATACAGTCTCTCATTGTTGCTGCATGAAACTTTATTGGAAGAAAACTAAAACACAATGCTACTTGCCAATTAGTGAGCTTCTGAGGTGCTGGACAGATGACTGATAGTTGGACAGAGTCATTCTTGTGTTTATATGAAGCTAACGTAACGGACAGCAATGTAGATCTCTGAAAAACTGAAAAAAATAAATGTCCAACTAATCTCATAACTTTATTCGATGTCTAAAAAGTGAGCAGGGTATGGAATTGTATAGATGCATTAACTAATATTTGTTATGTGTTGCTTTGAGTCAACATCCTATGAATATACAAAATATAAGATGAGACAAATAAACACCTAGTGTAATTTATCCTCAGTAGTTTACGTCTGCCAAGAGTCTCCATACATGAACAGACCGAACACCACTCTGCGAGAAGGAGACTCATTACCAAGAGCAGGAGAACATATATAAATCAATGCAGTGCGATTGCTTCAACTCTCTCATGGGCATGAAGTTTGGATCAAAATTATAGGAAACAGATAACTAATCATAGAGTGAATTAGAGACGGGCAGACACCCAGACTGATTTGGCTGCGGAAATACATCAAGGGGTCGATATGGATTATGTTTATGAGCTTAAACCGCTGCACTGCGGTGGCCCGGGCGGCCGGCTTCGGACGGAGATCGGAGAGTGCATGCGGCACGCTCATTAGCCGGACAGGTGCTCAGACAGGGTGGATGCACTCAAGCACACAGTTCAATAGAGAGGTGATTGGAGCAAGAGGCTTTTGTATTGGGTTTATTAGATTCTGTTTCAGGGAAGAGTCGCTGAAAATAAATAATCATAAATAATTGAAATGGTCTCCAACTGAATGTTCTGCCTTTGTTGTGTCAAATGACAAAGAAAAGAATTACACTGCAGTTCATCCTGAAAAGTAGGATTGTAATTTCTACGATTGATTTTACATTGCATTTTTCATTTAGCTGACGCTTTTATCCAAAGCGGGTTACAATAAGTGCATTCAACCCCGAAGGTACAAACCAAGAACAACAAGTATTAAGAAAGTACAATTCTTCAAAAATAAAGAATAACTACCAAGTGCTATAAGTAAGTGCCATTTAAGTGCTACTTAATTTTTAGTTTCAAAAACGGTTTATTCAAGGTATAGTCGGAAGAGGTGTGTTATTAGTTTGCGGCAGAAGATGTGTAAACTTTCTGATGTCCGGATTGATGATAATAAAATACACAATCAATAATGATGGTGTCTCGGTGCTTAAAAGCAAACTGGCCAATAGAAAATGGAAACCTAGAGAAAAGTGACAGAAATGAGCTCCTCAGACCAAGTGAGTCACTTAACTCCTGTTTTTATCTGACAGGCGCCCAGCAGCTGCTTCTTGTTAGCTTGTGCTAATGAGCGCATGCAGACGTGCATTACTGTTAGAGGTATATTAGTGTGTAAATCAGGTGGCTTGTGGTGATGACAATGCTGGTGATGACTGCGATTCAGTGAGAAATTTGAAAGGGGTCCGATTCACCAGCGTGTGTGAGTCTGTCTGTGTCGTCACGAACGATCTAAACAGACGTAGAGACGCAAGAAGAGTCTGAATAAATCTTGTGATCACTCTGAAGAAAGATTTTACCAGTTTGAGGAAAGTATTGATCATGATGTGGTGATCAGTGTTGATATTGTGACGGTGGTAACAAACAAATCAAGGGTAAGAGAAAAAATACATTTGATCTATAGTGAAACTGCAGCGGTTGAGAGGACGTCAGCTGAGTAGCAGGTCCTTCATATGTGCACCAGGACGGATTCACATTCACACTGTTTAAAGAATATGAACTCATGTGGCCTCTCCACTTCAGATAGGATCACAAAACCACATAACATACCAGGTGAGTACAGGGCCATTTTTCTATAGGCCATAAAGGTTTCAACAGAAGTTTCTTCCAGTGGTCTTTTCATAGTGCCCCAGAGCACTCTCCTGCAGTCTCTTTGTTTTTCTCTCTCATGTCTCACTCTGTAAAATCATCTGTGCCCTCGATTCTTCCTGTGACTCTATAGAGAGATAAAGTAAAATTATCTGCAGCTCTATGGGAACATGTCAACAGGGATGAATTAGACAGGGAAAAGCTGAGTTAATGGACCAAGTCTTTGCTGGCGGCTCCGTTGACGTGACAGTGAGGGGTGGCTGGTGCTGAAGGACGGAGACCTGTCCCGAGTTAATGGCCCTGATCTTCACAGTCCACCACAAACTGTGTCCCTCGGACCAATCAGCCTGAAACAAGCATCTCGAATTAATATCAATTAGAGTAATCTTCCACTGATGTTGAACTGTGGACTTTAATTTTTCCCTCCAGACACAAGCAGTCCTTCCATGACTCTGCTGTTTGTCACTTGACATCAGCTCGTTTAAAGTAAATGAGCAGGGTTTCGGTTAAAGCCTCTAATGCATATGTGTGAGTCCATTCAGCGTAAATGTCCATAAAATCCAGGCCAGCGACGATCTGTTGTGCAAACTGAGAACACAAGCTGTAAACACAGTAGTTAATACCCAGTATAAGAATCAGCAGTAAATGCCCTCTCTCTTTAAACCAGCTAAAACCAAATAAAGCTCCTGTTTTTCTGTGTTTTCACTGTCGACGTGTGACCAGGAGCAGTTTGTCTGTTACTGCAGACATGAACCTTTAAAATGGGTCACAAGTTTTCTCTTCCTGAGAAAGTTCACTAATTCCCACAAAACACCGATCACTGCAGTTTGTATAAAAGTTTACCCAAGCAGGATAATAACACATTTGATAAGCAGCTGTGCTTTATTTTAATGAGAAAAGATTTCATAATATTACAAGAATAAAGACGTAATTTAGTAGGAAACTGATTTGTTATATTACAAGAAAAAAGTCAGAATTTAATGAGAAAAAAAGTGTCCACTCCCTCTGAATCCAAAAATTCTCAATGTTTCTTGAGAAACTGTAAAACCTTATTTGATATCAGGCAGATGAAACCAGAGATAGAGCATGTGCAAAGTCGGCTTGTTTTTCAATAGTTAGTTTTAATGGAGGTCTTTGGTACATAGGATATAAGGCTTTGATACCAAAATGTGCAAGATCTTATTAATAAAAATATTTCATGTTTCTGAGTCATTTTACAACCGATAATCCAAAGTTTCCTATCCAATAAGAATTGAACTGTTTGAAGTTCACCCAGAGCCGCAGTCCCTGGTTCCACTCATCTCTTCAGAGTGAACATGCACGCTTCTTTTTATTCTTAGCATGATTCAGCATAATTGGCACTAACATCCTCTGATTACCAGTTGTTCACAAAAGCCTTATTCAGCTTGAATTAATCTGGCACACAAGTATATTACATGAATTCTCATGCACAGCTCGTAATGCGTTGCCAGGGGTGCGTTCATCCCGTGAGACCTAGGAGAAGCTGTGTGTTATTGAAAAAGTATGTTTCTCTGTCTAAGTTAATAGGAAAACAAAGTGAAAAAAAATATTATAATAATAGTTAGCAGCCTGATTCATGCTGGAGCTGCTGTTTGTAATCACTCCAGTGTTGTTGAAAATTAGGAAGGAATGACTCAATGCGTGTTTGACATCTCGGATGTGTACTTTTAAGTGACTGTTCAGCTGCACAACCATTCGGCAAACCCAGTAATTGAACAGGACGTCCAACAGAGCTAAGCTATGATGCTATTAAATGTTTTATGAGGTTTTTAAACATTAGACAGCAGTTGGAAACTGTTCTATGTTAAGATTCATGTGGTAATCTTCCTGTGAGAAGAGATTTAAGATCACAGTCCCTCTGTGTGCATTGATCCGAGCCTCTCTGGTCCTTTTAGTGACCAGTCCAGGACATTAGCGTATTTCTGTCCGTGCCTATTAGTGCATGTGAGTCCCCGTTGGGCCTGCACATGTTTATGACTGATACGTCTATAGCTCTGATTGGTAAAAGCCTACCACCCGGGTGGACATGCTCTAACAACACCTTATAAACCCACCCATCACCTGCACAACAGAGTCATCAACACCACTCCACCTCCCACGCCACAGCCTGCCTTATTGAGACTTGGTAGAAAAGTGGGCTGTGAGCCAAGGACGGACCCATTATCTTTGAGAGTCGATGAAGGAAGCAGATCCAGAGGGCTGTGTGGCATTTGGTGGCAGTGAACATCATATATATATATATATATATATAAAACCCTTCACTCCAGTCGTTACAAAAACCTCTCTAACGTTTCCCTGGTTTCTCCTTCTCATTTAGAACACTAGAACATAGAACACTGGACTCGGATAAACACTCGCCCCTCCGTGTTTATCCTGTTTGGAGAAAGTCCTTCAAGGCTTTTATCCAATCTAAACACCAGGGTCACACTGTCGTTTTTGGGGCCAATTTGGCCATCAAGTCTGGATGGCTCGATTGGGTAAGTGCAGCTGGGGTTGTGATGTTTTCCCGACTCTTTGCAGCAGGAACTGACATTGAAGAGGAAATTAAATAATAAACACAAATAATGGTGTTATGGCGCAGATACAGGACAGTGTGGGCGGCCACAGCTTTCAAAGTATTAACTCAAAATGTCTAAAGGAGATGTCATTTTGTTGAATGGAGTAATGGAGCTTTATGGAACTGTGCATGCAGCTTCACGTACTTCTGTTTTTGGAAGTCAGTCAACTAAACTTCTCAACTTCAGATAAACATTTTGATGTTTTTGCACAGGAGGACGATCGTGGAGTTTTGACCCCATCACTCACATGAAAAGTGCATTAGCACGAAGAAGCTCTCTCAGAGTTCACATGCACTCCTGACTGTTGTTTCGAAACTTTTTTATGTGGATTCTCTCAACCACTGAAAAACAGCTCAATTCTCCCACTCCCACACCTGACGTGTATGTTGCTGTTTTGTCCCAACAAACAAGGAAACGTTGACTTCCATCTGTCCCCCCAGGACATTCTGCGATGGTTGAAACATCGCCACCATTATCACCATGGACTTCTCTGCTAAAGTTTGTGGATAGTTTGCATTCTGCTGATTTACGAGATGAACAAATCAAATGAACGGTTTAATATGAATTCTAAAGACTTTTATCTACAGTGGCTATTTGAAATATTCCAAATAATACAATCTGATATGCACAATTTTACTAAGGCAACAATCTGCAACAGTTTAATTCTTTAGACCCCTTCAGTCCTGCTATCAACATCCATCCTGCGTGAATCTGATAACAAGTATGAACGCACCTTAATCCGTCCCTAATCCGTCCTTAATCCTAGTACATATTTATATATATGTATATTTTTCTTTCTCTTACTCACATCTGTGAACTCAGAGAAGGTGAAAACCACATAATTTAGTCTTGTGTTTGCCTTTAGAGCAGCGAAGTGCGATCCGATCACAAGTGCTCGCAGGAGACACATTCAGGACGCATTCTGCTGCCAGGTGTGAACAAAGGAACTTAGAGCCGACCACTTATGATTGGATCTCTGAGGACGGATGTTAATACCAGGTCTGAACAGGGCCACTGACTCCATCTGATGCACTAGTTTCCACCAAGGAGCTGCAGTCAACAGACTCCAGAACAGCTGCTCTGAGGGAAGCAGAAGCTCTTAATCACTGGACTTTTCATCAGCAGGAGCCCCACAGTGTTATTTCTGCTCCGTTATCTCTCCTCTCTTCAAGGTGGGTTGATGCTCAGCTAGTATCAAACATTAAGAAATGAATAATAAATCCTTCATATCCGTTATTTACCCAGGAGAAGCCTGCAACGTAGCGATTTGGCTAAAATCTCAAGGCCGTGAAATATTCCCCAACTAACCAAATCATTTAAAAGTGTTACCACATGTGAACCACTGGTCTACAGGCAACATGACAACATTTTCGTAGCCTTAATAAAAAGCATGAGGAGGTATCAGCCCAGATGTCTGTTTTACGGGGAGAGGATGTATTTTTGCTTGCAGTCATTTCCCGAGCAATAAAGACAAAGGTAAAAGTTTTATATGAGAAATAAAGAACAGATCCACTGAACCGAGACATTCTTCCTACTGTTTTAAAAGGTTTTTCAATGTGATCATCTGTGAACAAATATTTCCAGACTGAAGTCAAACCAAACCTACAAGTCACATCTTTCCTCCCATTAGTTCAATAATGATTTTACCGGATTCTCTCGATTCCAGTGTTCTGTCCAAGTCGTGGTTGAGACACATCATCACTGTTCCACTGATGTCTGCTGGGATTTGTCTCAAGCGTGTCTTCAGATTTGTTACACTGTCCTTCCAAGTACATCAGAGGCATTAGGATCCCAAAATGAGTTTTAAAGCTAATGATATGTTCCAGTGTATCTACCTTCACTGAACTGAAAAACAGTGTATTTTATCTGATACTCTATTCTTATCTCATGCAGGTAACTTTAGTATTTTAAGAAAACACTCAAAACCTCCAGCGAGATGACCCTCTGACATGAGGAGAAAATTTCAGCAGTGGAACAAGACGTGACGGTGCTAAGGTGTAATAACTTAACAGGCTAATGTACTGTACTGAAGAGAAGACACTACCGGTGAATACAGTCAATTATAAGCCAATAAACACTTTAACAAAAGCCTGCAAAACTGTTACATTTCAATATGAACACTTCTATTGTATAGTTGAAGATTTTAATTATGACAATAAATGATGAGAAGAGCGTAAATTTCATGGTTATTTAATACATTTGGTCAATGCAATAGTAAACTCAATTACTGTTGTCTATCAAATACCTTTTTATTTATATATTTCTGCATTTAATAAAGAATATATTGATTAATCCCAGATTCATGGGTCAACATTCGTACGCAAAGTTTAAGCCCAGATTTTGTTTGTGAACCATTGTGAATAAACATGCTTTTCTTAAACTGCAGCTAATATCATACAGACTTGTGGATTCAACAGGAGCATATAACGTTGTTTTACTTTCTCGTAGCTTGTGGTAAGTCTACCTTGAATGATTACAACATTATGGCTGCTTATAAAAGTCTCTTTTCACAAAATACAAAAGGATTTTTACGTCCCAAACGCCTTTGAGCTCTATTAACATCTGTCTCAGGTGATCCGATCACATGTTTGCCTTGGAGACACGTGTGGAGACACACTCTATTGCCTGGTGTGAAGTGACGCACTCAGATCTGTCCACTTGTGATCAGAACACAACCGACACATGTTAATAGCAGCTGTGAACAGGCCCGATATTTGAGTCACTCAAGCTTAAAGGTCTAGTGTAAAAGATTTGGGTGGAGGGATCTATTGGCAGAAATTGAATATAAAATAATCCCAGTTATGTTTTCACTAGTTTTTTTTTCGTCTAAAATGTAGAAATTGGTGTTTTCTTTACCCTTGAATGGGCCCTTTATATTTAAATACTTTATATTAACATAGGGAGGGGGTTCACTACGGAGGCCTCCATATGACAACTGAAGGCTACCACAGGTTCTCTTTCATGTTTGGAAGTGGAGGATGAGGTGAGGGGTTTTTCAGCTGCAACATGCAACTTCAATAGATGTCACTTAATCTTAAACACTGCACTTTTAAGTACAGAATATTTATCTGGGACCTCCCTCAACACCTCCTGTGAGAAATGAAGAAAGCTGTGTGGCAGTTTGATGGGGCAGCTACCTGATTTAAATGTGTGTGGTTACTCTAGGATTTTTCTAAGTACCAGTTTATGGCCCGTAATAAAGTTCCCATGAACGGCATTTATCAGAATATGTGTAAAACATGAGACGCTTGCAGCTTCAAACACTGTGGTCACAGAGCACTGGGTGCTTTACTAATAAAGGACACTCTGCAGTTAACACACTGTGTAGATTACTCTTAATTTTCCATTAACAGCTTGCTGTCCACTGGGAAAAACATCTCTCCAGTTATACCCAACTTCAAAGGCCAGCAGGGTGGATCTGTGGTCTGTCCCTAATTTGGAATGGGACCCTCTGCTCTCCTGCAGCTTGCAGTGATTTAAGCAGACACAACCATGTCCTTACATCAGCTAAACGCAGCCATGACGCTGCTCCAAACTTTCTCAGGTTTTGCATGACCTCGCACGGCCTCGCACCTCGTTTGAATCCTTCCAGCTCTCGTAGCTGGTGTCTCCTCTGTCGAATCTTTTTTTCCATAGCTGCATCCATCTGTCCTGGTCCTGTGTTTGCGGTCCACATCCTGTTCAGACTAATGAGCCCGAGGTGCCGACTCCATCGTCTGTTCCAATCTGCTCCGGGTGTTCACTAAAAGGAAAGAAATCCAAGTTGCCATCAACCCGAGAGGACGGAGCGACTTCCTGGGAAGGATGCAGCCAGCCGTTCAGCTTATCAGTTGTGCAAATGTCAAAAGTTTCTAGCCTGTTATGGAACAGAGAAAAGGACATTTTGCAGGACCGACGTCGACCCTCTTTTTTTGGTGTCTGCGCCACGGCTGATATGGCAGTTGACATTTTAGACTAATTGTGAAAATGCTGGAGAGCAATGGTGCGATGCATCATTCTCCAAACATCAATCACCAACTGGTCAGTGACAGATGAACAGACACACATTTCAATAGAAAACTGTTTTTTTCTTTTAGCTGAAAGTGAACTCAACCTGTTCCTGTGTCTTTTGGCCTCATGAGAGATACAGAAGAAAAGACCGGGAGTTTAGTTTATACTCTCTGTTCCCACTGATCTCATAGTGCTATCATGATACCCTACACCCACTGAAACCAAGCGGAGAAAAAAACAAACTTCTCTGTGAAACATCCTGACAAATGGCTCACAGCTGATCACATAAAAGCAGGAGGTCATGAGAATGTCTCCGTAGGAAGGAGGTGTTTGCTGTTTTACAGGGAAACCCCTGTCAGCTCGGAGAGAGACTGGATATCAAATCTTCAGCTGTAGGTGACTCTTTCCCCATCGGCAGTAGAGGAGTTTTCCTTTATTTGTTTAGTCCCTGGTGCGTCACGTTCAATGTTTAAAACGCACCGACAAGTGACGCGCTCTCTCACCTCGCTGTCTTGCCAAATTAGCGATTTCACCCAGGTATCACGTTTCCAACACTGCTGATCGGAGCCAGAGCAGATTTAAACTCCTGTCAGACTCATTTGACCTGTGAGTGAATTCTGATCCATTCCCATTGCAGACAAAAGCCAGATGTTAGAAGGTGTCAGTGAGTTTCTTGACCAGTGGACAAGAGGATTTGGATGAGCCGCAAACAACAATACAGACCAAAACAATACAACAAAACCAAGAAACAGAATAAAAATCTGCAATAAAACAATAAAACACAAAAACAGAGCTGTTAAATGGGATAGAGATCAAAGTGCAATTCCTCTGAAAAACACTAAAAGTCATAATACATTAATAAATAAATCCACATGACAACTACACAACTGCAGCTTTGTGTCTGTGTTAGGGCTGTCCCTTTTTAGTTTGAAATTCAAACAAGCATTTGAACATAGGAACCAATTGTCAAATTCATTCAAACTTGAATTTCTCAGCCACCGTCTCTCCTGCTGTATAAACATTCAGGTGGAGCTGAATTTTCAGTTTCTGCCATTGAACCACTGGAGGAGAAGAAGAGGGGTTCAAAGAGCTACAGGCAGGACTCAGACGATGATAAACCATGTGGAAATGATGAGGGAAATGTTTCACGTGTTAAATGTGGGGAAAGTTCCTCTCTTCTCATTGCTACACACACATCTGACGCCTTCCCTTCTTCATGCTTCGTGGACGCTAGACAGTATTGAGCCCATCTGTTTCCATTTCACTACTTTTGTTCCATTTCGTCTTCTGCGATGCATCAAACTTCTTCATCTCAACCGAGCGTTAATACTTTATTTCGCGTTATTTGGACTTTTTTGTGGAAATTTCAAATATGTGTCTTCTGACAGGAAAGTGAGTGAGATAATGATGTCCCTCAGGTCAAGTGACAGGTGATTGTCTCTGTATATTAGCAGCTGGAAAGTTCGTCTGTCTCTCTGAATCTTTTACAGACAGTAGACGTTGGAAATTCCTTCATTTGTTAAATTTTTCTTCTCTTGTACTCAAATCCATCATGGTGTCATCAGACACGCACAGCCGCACAGCTGTCGACGTTATTAGTTCAAGCAAACATTGGAGACGCGGCAGGGTGCCATTTATTATTACTTGTTATTAAGATGAAAATAACCACTGCCACTCATGATTCAAAATAATATTCATTATCTCTGACGTGTGAGAGCAGCAGCCAGCCCTTCTGAATCCTTCATAAGACTGAAGCCGAGTTGTTTTCAGCTCCAACTTTCTGCCTAAAAGTGGGATCATTTCAACTAATACTGCTACTAACACGACTAACAATATTAAAAATTACTTCTGTGTCCTGGTGTAGGCATCAGGACAAAATATATAACTGTAAAGTACATCCTCAAGTCCGAGCTCCAGGCTAAGAGGCGGGGTCTGGGGGTAGGGGCATCTTGCACAAACTCATAAGGGGACTGGAGTGTGTAGTTCTGACTTTCAGACCAATTATCAGAAGTTGCAACGGTATTAAACAATAGAAGTAGAAAAATAAGAAGAAGAAAAAGAAGAAGCAGTTCACAGGATAGCTTGAAGTCTTCGCGTTAGATATAAAGTTTGAATGACAAGGACATTCAGATTGCATATTTGTAAACAGATGTAACAAAAAGATGAACCTTGGTTCAGACCATGGTCTGGACTTTCTGGTGTGAAAACGCCCCTTGATATGGATGGAGAAATCTGAATCTGAGCTGAATGACCTCATGACTTTCTAAACACTCCTGGTCCCCAGCTACTCAACTAGTCTCCCAACCGACAAACCTTCACCCAGCTTGATAACCACTAGTCGTCACCCAGTTGCAAAGCCACCAACATGTTCCAGTGGTCGCTGACCTTCTGCCTGCTTCCCAGAACCCTCAGCTTGCTTGCAGGCTGCAGCAGCCTTCTAGGGACCACCCTTGCTTTTTTCATAAGGTATACAGACATGGACCTTAATCCGCATATGTCCCAGTTCCTCATCCATATAAGGTCACTAGTTGGCTCTCAAAGTTTTACTCAAAGACATAATTTGGGAGGAGACTGCAGGTTCAGTGAATGGACGTCAGAGTGTACATTGCTTATTAATACAGTTTCCATTTCACATCAGAGCTGCCTAAACAGAGCAGCAGCTGCTTATTAATCAGCTGTAAATTACAGGCATAAATGTGACGTGTGCTCCGGGACCCAGAAACATGGCGTCTGTGATTGACACCAAGCTAATGGGGGTAAAGCCGACACCAGAGCTCCTACTGGTTTGTGGTCTGTGGAGATGGCTGAAGGGATTATGTTCAGAGTCTATTAATGTGTACACATTTACACAGTTGTCTGTCACTTTGCGTTGGCAGGCGCATGACATTTAAGGATATTTTGGACCTCGCTGCCAAAAAAACACCAACCCGCTGCGGCTCAGCTCATTGAATGTCTGGTTACCGAGCAGAGGGGGCAAGTCATCTTCTCTAATGGCCCGGTAATAGACGGCCATTATTGTGATTATTACCCTGTTTGAGCCCACCTCTGACAGTAATGAGGCCAGTGGAGCGATAATCAGTTCATAATGTAGTGAGGAGCCCTGGCACACAGAGCAACAGTTGGAGAAAGATGGAGGCAGAAGAGAAGAAGAGGACGGCTGAGAGCTCTCACATGAGGCCAGATGCCAACAACACACAGGCTGCAGGAGGAAATGAATTCATTCCCAGAGGACGTGTCATGTAACACCAGTGTACACACACCTCTGCTCAGCCCCTCAGCCGCTCGCTGGGAACGATGCAAAACACCACACAATACGCAACGCTTTGTAAGTGTTACCACCTGCGTTGCCCGGAGGCATCAGTGATGCTGTATATCAACATGGAGTCGTCCAACTCAATCAAAAGACATTGCAACAGGAGGGCAAACCAGAGCCTGGACTGGGTTCATAGGATTAAGGCAGGAGGCATGAATGTGTCTCCATGTTTACATGTAATCCATCAGGCTGCAGGTACAGTATATCTGATCCTCACGTAAAATGGTAAATGGATTTGTATTTATATAGCGCTTTTCTAGTCTGATGATGACCACTCAAAGCGCTTCTTCGTCTGCTCAGTTACAAACAAACAAGACAATCGGTGAGACCTCCATGTAAGAGTGTGTGTATCCAGTGGACTGACATAACAGTCTGGACATGGGTTACTTTATTCCAATAGTGTGTCCAGTGTTACAATATTCCGCGGTGTCTTATTCCAGGACAGTCTGCTCCAGTTTGGAAGCGTGGGAAAGTAGAGCTGCTGTTTGAACCAGGCCAGTCAGGGGACCCCTGAGGATTGTATGAGGGTGTGTGAGTGGGACTGTGTGTGTGTGTGTGTGTGTGTGTGTGTGTGTGTGTGTGTGTGTGTGTGTGTGTGTGTGTGTGTGTGTGTGTGTGTGTGTGTGTTTGTACAAGTGTCTGTTTTGCAGCAGTAGCATCCGAGTGAATCCAGCATATACAGTGACATCATCCGAACCCAAACACAAAAGCTCTGTGTATCAGACTACTGTGTGTGTGTGTGTGTGTGTGTGTGTGTGTGTGTGTGTGTGTGTGTGTGTGTGTGTATTTGTGAGGGCTAGGGTTGATATTGTGTTTTGTGGGGGGACACACTAACCCATGGGGACATAAATTGAGGTTCCCAATGCTTTTTTGGGTTAAGACTTGCTTTTATTATTTTTTTTTTTTTTTACAGGGATAATGAAACGTGTGTGTGTGTGTGTGTGTGTGTGTGTGTGTGTGTGTGTGTGTGTGTGTGTGTGTGTGTGTGTGTGTGTGTGTGTGCGCACTCTGGGAGACTATAGATCTCTGCCTTTTAAAAGTCTCTGTATCTCCATATAGAAGCCTCTGGATAAACTCTGATTCGTTGGCACAACTTCTTATAAAACATCAATACTTCATTAAAGACCAGACACTCCACTAAAGAAGAAACATGTCAGCTGCTTGATAATGAAGACTGGAAACATCCCAGCTCATCCAGGTTTGCATGGAGTAGTGGTAAAGTTACTAAAGTAAGTTTAAAAGTACAGCAGGTAATTAACCAGCATCTCTTCACTGGGTCTTCAGCACATTAAGGAACGAGGAGAGTGAATTTAAAAACTGGGGAATGTTTTTCTTCATTTCACATTTACATTTCATTTTTCTTCGAATCAATCAAGGCTCATTCAGACAAAATGTGCAGAGACGCACAGTTATGGACGTTATTATTTCACAGAAAAGCTGGAGACACGACAGGGTGCCATTTATTATTGAGTGTTATTAAGCTGAAAATAACCACTGCCACTCATGACTCAAAGTAAGATTCATGATGCAGGGTAACCTGGGTTGAGGCAGAGCAGGAAGCAAAGTACCAGTAACACAGAAGGGGTAAAGTTGTGAAATGACCCACTGTCATTTCTGCAAACATATGATTTTTGTTATTTTGTGTAAAACCCCCAAAAAACAGCAAATAAAAAGAAAGATTTTTTTTTTTTCAACCTTCATAAGATGATTAATATGTTTGAATATCTCATTATTGGGATCTTTGGGTCTGTGTTCAGTTCATAGAGTCACACCTAACCCTTCTAATACACTCTGCGGTTTGTCAAACAAGGAGGAGAAGCAGCGAGCAGAGTTAGTCATTGTCCTGCTTCTCTCTGACTGAATGTTGTCACTCGGAGATGAGCATAGAATACTCATTTACAGTTTGATTTCTGAACGTTCCTATTCCGCTTGTGCTGTTTTTTTCTAGGCAATTAACAAAGCAGCCTTCACCGAGATAAAAGCCAGACATCTAACCAATGCCGAGGCTTATCTTTCCGAGAATAACAATAACGCTGGAGTCTTTGTCTCCAGGAACAAATATACACAAGAAAAAAAATACATTTACGCGCATTTTCACTTTAATTGTCACAAAACCGTTGCCTCGTCCGAACCTCATGTTGTCTCCAGTACTGACATTTACCTCTGACATATTCAGGTATTGTCCCTTGACTAATACTTGCTGGTTCTCTAACCTTTAGACGAGACAGGGTTTTGTTTTCCTTCAGTTTGAATTCTCTCGCAATCATTAAGCGACCAACGCACACAAGTGATTATCATTTCTGACAAAGAAAAAGCAATTAAGTGAATGTGAGAGAGGGAGAATTGCTGCTATCAACACAGAGACAATCCTGAGACGACAAATGAAAATCCACTGGCCGCTGTCGGCTCTGCTTTGACGCCCTTTGATGGTGACAAATTGATTCATAAATCGAACCTGGTTTTCAACAATGTCAGTGTAATGGAGGTATTTTCATTTGCAGCAGAGCTTCGGCATGTCTCAACAGGACAAGTCGTTTTCGCCACAGGTGGAACGAGGAGGGCTTTCTGTGTTGGAAAGAAAAGTTGACATGTCATGCATTAAAATTGCAGCCATGCTGTGAACACTGGGTTCTGAATGTACAGAGACCATTCAAAGTGCGTCACGGTACAAGTCCCATTTACCCATTCAAGCACACATAAGTGCTTTTCTTTATTCCATTCAGACATTCATACGACAGTGGCAATTTGGGGTTCAGCATCTTTCCTAAGGACACTTCAGAATGAACTGGACGTCTAAGGGATCGATCCTTCTGGTTAACGGCCGACCCACTCTACCTCCTGACCAGTTACTTATAAGTACCCAATCAGACAAGCACTGGGGGACCAGGCCATGAGGGGATTTATAGGTGAGGAGGTGGATTGCATGTCATGCACGACCATTTAACCCTGAATTGACTGTTGAATAAAGACCTCCCCCAAGCAGCAATTGTCCAATCACAGTCAGAGCTAGCACCTGTCAGGCCTAAGATTTATCCACATGTTGAATAAGTGACCATGAGGCTTTATTAAGAATGTTCCTGCACATACTGTACAAAGATTTTGTGGGTTTTTGCATTTTTAAAAGTCTTTTCAAAACAAAAGTACTATTTATCAAACAGCAAACATCAACATATCCAGTGTTACTACTGAGTCAGAGCCATTGGATTCAGTGTTGACGTGTATGGATGACGACCTGTATTATAAGAAAACCAGACCTTCCCCTACATCTGTTTTTCAGAAAAAGGACAGGAAACACTGGGACACTTGCTGAGATCCCTTTAATCCAAAGAGGAGAGAGTCTTAATCATTCTTCTTATTGTACAAAGGAAACATGAAATACATCTACAACCTGGAAGAGGCCCAACAGTTCCCCCTACAAATCCAGATTTTTTTTTTCTCTGAGAAATCAACTAAAATGTAAAACAACAATTTATCTCTCAATGTTTAAGAAAGTTTTAATAGTTCCTAGATCTGCCCCCTGATCCAGATCCGCTCCAAATTTAAGGGATTCTTTCTTGACACATCCCTTAATGTGTCAAGAAAGAATCCCTTAATTACCTGTACGGTATTTTTTTGCAAAATCCTTACAGACAGACAGACAGGCAATAGCAGATACAAACACAACCTCCTTCTCATAGGTTATAAACCTGCATTATTATTATAAGTATGGTTTCTCACTCTCAGCATCAGAATCCGTTTGGAATATCTTTCAGTCTTTTTGACCAATTCGACCTCGTTTCCTGAGTAACTTGAGAACTAAAGGTTATAAAGTCCACTCCCCACACCTGCTTGTGCCAACCACCGATGATCCTCAAAAGAAGAAGAAAAATGTTGTGCAGCAGAAGTTGGGGAGATTTCTACTGGAGAGAAATCATGGCTGACAGAACACAGCTGCTTTTTATAAATTGACTTTTGAAGTCTGACGACATCTCACATGGGAAGGTTTCACAAAGCATCTTGCTGCTGCTGCTGCTGCTGCTTTCACTCATGTTTTCTCTAAATTATGGAGAATTTCTCATGGTAGCTTCTCCCACGGCCACTGACGTCAGTGGTGTCAACAATTGCACCAGCAGGTTGGAGCCGAGGAAATGCACGGAACCAATTCCAGATCAGGCACCGAGTTGATAGAAAAGAATCAACTCTCTAAGGCCACAAAATCCAGTTTAAATGTGAAAACAAACATGCTCAAACCTACAAAAGCAGCCTGAAGCACTGTTGGATGAAGTGTTACTTATTTTTAGTGCCAAGCCGTGGAAAACTAAAACGCTTTTTACTTGGCAGTGTTGTATTGTTGTCGTTGTTTTGCACTTATTGGAATTTGTATTTTTGTGTTTGTATCTTACAAGGTTTATTCAAAGGTCTTGTCACACTGGCGGATGATTACAACTCACAAGAGCAAGAACCACTTTGAGTGAAGCTTTTCCACCAGCACGTCACAATGAGATGCGATCCCTCAGGTGTCGCAGAAGAAGACAGTGACGACCGAGCAGGGTTTTCTCTTCTTCCCCTCAGTCGAGTGCTGCGTGGTTACATGAGCAGCTCGGTCTGACCGAAGCATCATGTGGCTCTCATTAATTATAAGTGTAATGTGTTGCTGATTTAGCTCAGTGGTTTCTAAAGACCTAGAGCCCATAATTTAATCAGCAAATGAAATCATAGCTCATGGAACAATGACTCCCCAATGGAGGAATGACCTTCTCAGCTCGGTCTTTACCACACAGGCAGCAGATCCCTGCGTTTCAGTGCGGACTATAAACACATCTCTTTAGGAGAAGGTTTCCGGCCTCACTGTCCATCACTGACGGATGAAGTTGAAACCATGGCCTCTCCCCGACTCTCGTGACATCGGATTTGAGAATTTGAACATTCCTCTCCGTCCGGTCGCTCAGTTCCTCTTTACCTCACTTCATCACGTGTGTAACATAGAGATGTTCCGATTGTTCCTTTCCCAATTCCTATTCAGAAACCTGGAATTTGCATATCGGCCTGATACCGAGTTCCGATCCGATACTGGTGCAATTTGAAGACTCTTTTAACAGCTGTGTTCTACTAACCCTGTATAGAAGTGATGATTGCTATCAGTCACTGGGTTTCCACCATTTTTCTGACTATTGACCTTATTCTGAATAAGACATGTTTCAATTAGCTTCTTAAACAATATTCCATTCATATTAACATTTACATGTTACAGAGCATAGCCCAGTTATGACTCACATCATATAACACCCAATGCTATTCTGCTAGTTTTGAAATCCCAACCTGAAATAGTTTAATATATGATGTTACCATATTGGTTGTTCTTTTGCTAATTTAGCCAAAGCTACAACTCCTTTTTACTCTTCCGTCGTGTTTACACCCGAGCCATGCGTCGTCAAGCAGAAGAATACATGATGAGACAAAGATTAGAATACTCCTATTGCTCATTCTGAATTTGAACTTATTCAGGTTCAGTTAATCAGAAAATGCTATTTATACAGCAACATCTTAGCCTGACTACTAAGTCGGGTTATTACCGGAATAGTGCTGTCCATGTAGTCAAAGTCATTGTTGTATGGCCTGGTTCAGGTTAAACCTTTTAAAAAAAAAATAATACAAAGCAGGAATGCCATAGAACTTTTTTTTATTATCTAGTTTGACAGTCATAACCGAAAAAGAACATAAACAATATATAAACATAAATCAATCTGTTATTATTTTTATTATTTTACTTGCATTGGGTCTGACATTGTTGAGTTTATTGCGTTTTTAAAGTTTGCTGCTGCAGTTCATTCGCCTTGGTGAACTCCTCATCTTCTTTCCTGTGATGGTTCGTCAAATGCTTTTTGAGATTGCTAGTGTTAATTAATATACTTTCCGATGACGGTATCAGCCCTACTCCACTTGTTAGTCGGGAGTCAGTTGCAGCGAGCCTAAATTAAATGTGTAAAAAACAAATCTTTTAAGGAATCATTCGTCAATTGTTGCTACTTCAGTCGCGAAAGTCACTTCAGAGGCTAAATGGCTGACAGTAGTTTGTAAGTGGTGGAATTCCCTGTGGTGCTTCTCATCTACCACCCGTCCCTTTTGCTTCCTCTGTTTCTCTTTTTCTGTGTTTTCTTCCCATTTTCCATCCACGTCCTTCTCCTCCTGCTCTCGTCACATGGAGGGGCGCCTCGATCGGCCTAATTCAGCCGCCCCTACGTGAGAAAGAGCTTTCCGATGGAGGAGCACAGAGAGTAAATTATAGATGGATGGATAGAGTCTGAATAATTAAGAGAACCTGAGGCAGATGGGATTGCTTTTTGGGCGACCAGACAGCTCTCCTGATGTTCAAGTTCAGTTCCTCTTATGGAAAATGTGGTGTAGGGACCCTGGGCGCTGTGTTTGTGTGTGTGTATGTGTATGTGTGTGTGTGTGAAACATTTGCATACACATGCATTAGGCTGTGTGCTCAAACATTTATGTCTAATAATTGTTGAGGCGTGTTCAGGCAGACTGACTGTTCTGCCTCCTGCAGCGACATGTGACAGACACAGCAGCCTGCTAGCTTCAAGTGATAACACGACATTAGCGACTAAAATTAAAAAACAAAAAGAATAATAGAATGAATCACCAATAATATAAATAATAGAATAAATGCACCAACACACTGAGAATACACAATTGCTGTAAATGCACAAATACATACAATACAACCTTGATTTTGCTTATTTTATGCTTTTCTTCATCTTGATATTAAATTGAAAATCATTTTGTTTTGTAAAAACACATCACATGGCCGTGAGACATGTTAAGGAAATATACAGCAAATAGATAATGGCAATAATTATTAGTTATTATTAGGGTCATTCTATATCAACCTTTGTAAATATAGTAAATTCGTGTACATTATTCATCATAAAAAAATCTGAATTAGTTATATCTCTGTTATGTTTAAAGAATCAGGTTAGATAAATTAACCAAAGTAAAAGTCTCCCCCTGTTGCAGCGACGTCCCCCTGCAAGTGTCCTGACAAAAGACACTCGAGCTGATGAGTTCTCAGGGAATCCAGCCTGACTTCACTTATACTCACCAGATTGATACAGGAGAGATGTAAAGAGAAAAGCTGCCGTCACTGTTTGAGCAAACATCCCACAGTGGAGAGAATGGATGACATGTCCCATGGCCTGTCAGGAGACGTCCTTCTCTCCCGCACACTAAAATGCTCGAAGGGATTAACTGTGAAAACAACACCTTCTGTTCCGCTGCAGGTTTTAAGATTGATCAAACCAAAACCTGCAACTTTTACTTTGGACTTTACAAGGCAAAGTCACCAGGAAGCTGCTGCTGTTCTATACTGTTCAGATTTAACGTTGGCCACGATATTTCAGCTCTTAGCCTGTATCATAATGGCCTATTGTGTTACCTTTAAAATGTATTGTGCAAATGTTCCTCCACTGTTTCCACAGTAAGAGTGTTTTGGTTACAAGACCAGTCACAACTCTGCATAATAGCACGACTCTGACATGTCAAAGCCGACGTCCCTTAGCAAGTTTTCCTCTGAGTGATGGTCAAAATACTGCAGCTTCAGCACCACTACAGAAACACATCAAGCTCCTCAAGAAATGGACGACACGACAGACGGAAAATCCCAATTATGTTTTGAACCAGAAAAGTTCAAATGGTTGAGACCTGAAAAGGAGAAATAGACCAAATGTTCTGAGCATGCTTGAGAGGGCGAGTACAATAAATGTCTTTAAGAAAGGGTCAAACAATGTGAAACATATTGCAACTGCACAGCAGCTGTTCATTAAACACAACAACAAAGCAACATGAAACAGCCAAACAGTGACAATGTGAAGAAGTCCAGAAAAGACACATTTACAGCACAGCTTTGAAAAATATGACCACTGTCGAGCCTGTCCAGGTTTGGAAAGAAGTAACTATAGATTAGGTTAGTGTCAGTCTCCAGGAAGTCATTGAGACACAACAGTGTGTGTGTGCGTGTGTAATTAGGTTTGCCACGTGGCTTCCTGCTCACAGAATAGGTCAGAGCCATGAGTCACAGACAGTGACTGGGAGATTGTTATTGATGTGAGTCTGAGACAGACACAGGGAGAGGGTGTTGTCCGCACTTTGTATTTACGTCCATGGGTGTGTGTGATCACACTGTGTAATTACAGAAAGTTGTGTTTGTCCAGCTAAACCATGTATTCACAATCCAGTAAACAAAAACCACATCACACATGACATCTCTGTCTTCCTCACATCATCTCAGCCAAACCAAATTCTGAGCTTCTGTGTCCATCTTTCTGTTCTTGACACTGAACAAGAGTCAATAACAAGAAGAAAACTTTGTAAATCCTATGTTTAACTGAAAGACTTGACAACTAGCCGCTGCATTACATTGCATTACATTGGTCCATGACTTTGTTTTGTTTCCAATTGTGGTTTAAGCTTAATCTACAGTTTTTAGTAGTTGATCCATCCATCCATTACCCATAATGGTTATCCTGGGTCCCAGCTGACTATGGACAAGAGGTAGGACACAGCCTGGACAGATCATATAGAGAATCACAGAAAAAGACAAAGAACCATTCTCAAAGAACCCTAATCTGCATGTCTTCGGACTGTGGGTGACCAAAGAAAACTGGGATAAATCAAGCTGTTCAGAAAACAGAACAACAATCCAAACAAGCACATTTTCTGCAAATCACCAAATACATTCAACTGAACCTTTTTTCTCTCTGTAAAAATGACAACTATTATCTAATGCTGCAGTTGTATATCTTAATCTTTTTTACTTGTCCCCGAGTTGTCGCTGTCAGCCACTGGCGTGACCCGTATTGTTTAGCAGGGGGATTGTTGACGAGTCACAACACTGTCAACGCTGAGGATGGAGACGTCACGGTCTCGTACCTTCATCACACCAGAGACAGATCCAGAGCAGAGCTGCCAGTTCCACGGGATGCAACGGGATCTGTGGCAGAACGTGTGCAGGTTCAGTCTCTGGCTCCGCGACGCCACACTTCCTGGTTCTGTGCCTGGCATTTGGAGACTGTATCCTGTTCAAATCGAAACACAGCAAAACACTAGTGATTTCTACTAGTCTGGGAAAGTACACAGTTCTGCACAGTATCCATTATAGACATAGTGGATAAATACACACATTATGATCAACCTCCAATGGCAACATACAGTGCCAACGCAGGAAGTCGTCCACCCTTTATTTACCAAAACCACAGTAAACTAAACTTCGCAGAGCAATTACTAGCAGGAGACTTGGAGACTCCGGACCAAGTTTAAGAGGAAAAGAAAACCTGCTTATCTGGATCTGCTCCTAAATGTAATAGTTTCTTCCATGGGTCATGCCCCTCCCCTCAACAGCTTGTGACCATTGGTTGACTAGTTTTTGAGTAGCCCTGCTAAATACAGGAATGAAAACGTGATTTTCTTGGCTTGATATAAAAAAGGCATTGGTCATAATGTTGGTGTTTGAAGAACTGATATTTGGTTGGACATGAGCACACTTATCGTCTGTAGTTCTTTCTTTCCCTTCCACTAAGTTTCATTGAATTTCGCTCGACAATTTTTGTACAATTCTGCTGACAAAGAACTAAACAAGTTAACAGACAGGGATGAAAACATGCCTTTGTTGAGTGGGGAAATAAGATATCCTAAACACAACAATGTCCAAATCAAAGTCTTAAACTACTTCTGACATCCATGAGACCCTAAGGTGTCCACAGTTGAGAACCTTCATGTG
The DNA here is from genome assembly GCF_963576545.1 of Limanda limanda. Taxonomy (NCBI): domain Eukaryota; kingdom Metazoa; phylum Chordata; class Actinopteri; order Pleuronectiformes; family Pleuronectidae; genus Limanda; species Limanda limanda. Next base: position 14,769,959 of record NC_083655.1, read on the forward strand.
CTTCTGCAGTATCAGATTCTCCTTCTGATAATCAACATTTATTAAAAGTCAGAAGGCGATCTCTTCCTTCCCACCTGCCGAGCCTTGCGTAGCTTTTCAGCACTCAGGACCTGTGTCCTCTCCAGGCCGACTCGTGCATGACTCCTGCTGAGCTTTGCCTCGTAACTCACAGTTTATTTCAAAGGTTCAGTCCTGGACAAGCCCAAAGAGTCGGCATGCTAAATCGATGCTTATACATTCGGTCACACTGAGGCCAGCATGCAATACGCAGGCTGTGGTGTCTGCATTCGATTTCCTTCTAAGGTTGCTTTATTGAGCATAAAGTAATAATGGGTTTATGGTTATTGCCCCTCATGTGAGACGGGATGAGTTGTGTTTGTCAGTGACACTGGAGCCTAATGGGTTTATGCTGAGCTGTGCTCTTTGAATTGCTCCAAACCACATCCAAGGGGAACGGGTTTTCCCTTTCTGCTGGGGTCTCAGGGGGACCACATGTTTTTCTTTTTCATTCCACCAAAATGGAAATGAGAAGTGCACCATGAATTTAATTCCTTCTCTGTATAATGATCCCAAGATGCAGCAAAAAGCACAGGTCCACGACACCCTCACTGTCATGAATGATCGGCAAATATAAAAAAGGCTTTCATGTCCAAACAAACAATATAATTAGTCAATATGGGTGGTTCCCGGCTCGAATCCCAGTTCAGCCGGGTTAGGTGTTTATATTTATGTATTTAGTTTGCATGTTCGCCCTGTGTTTGCCTGTGTTTTCTCCTGGTACTCGGGCTTTGCCCCACAGTCCAAAGACAAGCAGATCTGGGTTAGGTTGATTGAAACCTCTAAACTGATTGTAGGTGTGAACAGAGCTGCTCCCTCCCTGTCTGTCCTGCTTACTGAGCATCAGCACAGCACTGCATGCTGGGATCTCAGCTGCCACAGACGCACCTGGGGCCTGGAACACTGGTCCTGCTGTGATGACTCTTTTTCCTAGTGGTATATTAAAATACAACAGCTGATGAAGACTGGGGCTATTTTCCCAAGGCCGCTTTCAAAACAGCAATAATCACAGCAATGCCAGAATTATTGTAGATTAAATGTTGGTTGTGTGGTTCCCTTCAAAGTGAGGTGCAGTAGCTGTAGATGTATGTAAAAAACTGAAACCTGCAAAGCTGATCAAGTCTGTGCTGTATAAAATTACCAATGAACTGAGAGGCTGCAGGGTCATAAAAGTTAAAGCCAAAAATAGTGGGCAGAGAGAAGTGGAAAGTAAAATGTATGTGTAAGTAAAATGCTGTAATTAGGAATAATCTGATCTTCTTGAGATGATGGCTGTGTGTTGGTGGCCTTTCGCTGTTGAAGGCGATCACAGTCATCAGTCTGTCATCATGAATAATCACAGTGATGCTGATTCCTCCTCCACACATCCTGCTCCTCCAGCATCATCATATCAAACGTGTTCAGGACCAACTCTTGGGGCGGTGAGGCGTTGGATCAGATTAGTTTCAGGTTCGGCCCAGCCCCAGAATTTGTTCCCTAGCTTTTAACCCATCAATATCAGAAGAGATCTGCTCTTTTAGAGATCCGGAAAGAGACAGATCCACTCGGCTTCGCCTCACAGAGAAGATGACTCGCTCCAGCCCCTCCGATACTTTCCACCGTCTCTCAGCAGGAAAGTGACACTGCAGCAGTCAGCCGGTGACATAAGTCGTTAGGATGGACACATGCTGATAAGAGCTGTCTGACTAAAGTTGGGAAGTGGAAAGCCCTCCTGACAAAACAGTGGGTAAAGTGGAATTAATTTTGTTCCGAGTCCATGTGTCACTTTCCCTGCATCCTGACAGCAGGGGTGGGGGCTCCGCTGGCTTACCCATGGGATCCAGAGACTCTGATTGTTTCTGTGATGGCCTCAAATGTCCTCGTTTTTGTTTTTTTCTTGCCTTTGCTGTGCTTTTCCTCAGAAAGGAGTGGAAGCAGTCAAAGGTCAGTCCTGTGGAAAACAGGGCTAACAGTTTCACTTTCACCAGCAAGGGACTTTGGAGGATTCTGTAGCCGAGTCATGTCTTTGGGGGATTCTAGGGCAATGAGATTGCTACTAAAGCCATTTAGAGCTTTATCAACACTAGCCAATCACTGTGGCCCGATGTGGAGCGCTGAGGACAATCCATCACAGAGAAGAGAGCAGGGCCAGGACGCCTCTGTCACAAGATAATGCCTTGTGAGGAGAAAAAGGAGGGGGTGGCGTCTCCAGAGGACGGAGAATGTCCTCCACTGTCCTTAAAGGACCCGTCGTCCTTTACTGTAGGCATGTCTTGTATGGTGCAGCCGACAGAGGCATAAAGAAATAACCATAACAAACACCAACAACTCCAACAAGGCCTGAGCACCAAGAGCCAGAGAGCTGTGTCCACCATCACCATCCAGGATGAACCAAATCACAACACTCAAGTCAAAAAAGTCGTCATTTTGGATGTGTGTGCACACAGACCTATTTTTTTTAGCAATTGCAAACATCGTAACAAGTTGAAGAACAACCCGGACAACAAAAAATAAACCAGGAATTGGGACGTGAGTTTCCACACTCTGCCACTATCAGAAAGAGTTGAGTCTTGATCAGAATAAATCTACCTCAGAGATCAGAGCAATGATATTTCAGCAGAAAAGGAGAATCTGCAGCAGCCAATCTGAGTACAGGGGATGTTTTGTCTGGGTCCAACACGGTTACATCAGGTCTATCACATTACCCAACAGCCAGGGTACACTTTTCATTATTGGCAATAACATCTGCCCCCTATCGTACGGTAAAAGATAAAAAAAACTAAACAAATCCAAGCCCCCCTCAATAAAGGTGTCTATCAGATATCTGTTCTCTCTGATGGGTGCGCAAAGAAACCACAAAATGTAATCTTCAGCTCCGAGGCCTCTGACACCAGAGAGGGAGATAACATTGTCTCCGCTGAAGAATACAAAGATCAGTCCTCCTGATGGGAGCAGATATCAGAATAAACACTGTGACCAGACACGAACGCATGATGACAAACAGCATCGAACCTCCACATTGCCACGATTTGAATAGAAAGGTAACAGTGAATATGACTTCTCTCTCTCAACAGCAGCATTTTATTATTGCTATTGTTAGTTTGTCAGGATAAAATGTACATAACTTAAAAGTCCAAACTAAGGTCTGTTTGTTTATGTGAAATCTCTATGAATAACAACACAACCATTAACATATATTGGGTTTAGTTTAGTTGTATTTAAATATGTATATATATATACTTTATGAGCTATTGGTATACAGTTAGCATTTTGATTAGTAGATTACTTATATAAGATTAGCAGTACATTCTACAGCTGTTTTTTAACCTTCTTATTTCCCATAAGACTAAGTCTCTATATGTACATCAACCTCCAGCTAATATTGTGTTTTTTAGGCTGATTTGGATAAAATAATGACAGTATGTTTTCCTCAAAACTCTGTGTCCAGATCTCAGCTGTGTACTGGGTATTTGTTATTTTATTTTCCTTTTTAATGAGAATATGTTTTGGGAAGTGTTTTGTTAGCTCTATTCGACTGCCGGATTTCAGCCGGGTCACCACCCACTGTAAAAGAATAAACTGAAAACTGCCTTGCACTTCCGTTCCTGAGAAGGACACCACGCGACACGATGCTGTGAGAACCACCACAGTCGTCGTGTTATTTTCCTGACACTGATTGACGTCTGTGTAACGCGGCGCTGGCATTGCTTACTGCCGCCAGAGAAAACTTGTAGATTCACGTGACCACGCTGTCACATTTGGACTCAGATCTCACCAACTTTTGTTCTCGTTTCACTTGTCCTGAGGATTTCTATTTCTTCCTCTCGTTAGGTGACTGACCTGAGCTCCACTCTGTAATTTCCCGAAGCCCCGGGGAACTCGGTCTCTCTCATGTTTCACCACCAGACTGGAGGCGCTCCACTGACAATTGCAGAGTGAGGAGTTCATGCACTCGCAACAAATATCACTGCTGCCTCCTTTGGCCTTTTGCTCAGCCCTTAAATGACTTCTCTAGCTTAGAAAAATGAAATGAAAAGCAGTGTGTCTTGCTTGACAATGAAAGCTGTGCAGGGTGTCTGTGCACCTGACTCGTCCTGAAAGACCCTCTACCTCAGCTGACCCTCGCAGCGCTATGGGAGGGAAAAGTCATTTAGCGGCGCTCCACAAGATGACTCATTCCTCCTCTGCCAGAGCCAGATGAGAAGGGAACTTCCCTTCTTCCCTTCTTCAGTGACTCCTGTCTCTCCGCTCCTCTCTCAGTGTTGATGTTCCCACAGCATGATGGGCGCCCGTGTGATATTTGTGTCCTGCTTCTCTTTCCACCTCCTGGCACACTGTCAGACACGTTTAAATCAAAAAAGAGAGTTAGATGGGTATAAAATTACGCAACAGCCGGAGGGAGAAAATGATGAAGGGAAGGGGAGGTGGGGGTTGTAATCTAGAGGGATATTGCATTTCCACCACTGTATGGCTGCAGGGGGATTTTTATCACTGGACGAGTGTTACGAAGCTGCTTCCAAGCACCTGTGTCACATTGGAGAGTGACGCTCAGTTGTTGTCTCCATCAGAGCTGAGGTACAGACATTACAGTTATATGCTCCATGTCCTTGGCCGGCACTGCACCTATACACACATCTGCATATGCCTCCTGCTCAGAGACAGCCAAGGATTAGACACCTATACCGTCTGCAAATTCTATTTATCCATCTCAAGTCACTCTGTGAAAACACGCAGTGGATTCAGCTCACACACAGGCCACATTAACAGAGACGAGGTGGGATGGTTAAATCGTTTGCTCACAAGACAGATATGAGTCCCTCCCAGAGTTCTGGCAGCGCATCTTTGGATGTTTGCAGCCTCTGTGAAACACTGGTATACCCGTGCTCCTGGAGGCTTCTGGTTTCTTGGAAAATGTGGGGAAGACCAGAGCTAAGAGGCAAAACAGAGCAGCTGGAAAGATGCATGTCTTTGTACAAGGGTCATAAATTAATGGTAGTTCTGGTTTATTTTCATTTGGGTCTTATTTTTGCAGTTGGGCTCATTGATCCGATTTGTATTAAAGGTGGAGGGGGGATGAACTCAATGAAATGCATCCATTCATTCATCCAACTCCTTTTATTATTTAAACCAATGCTTTTCCTACTGAGCCATGTCAAAACATTCACAATGGAAAAACAAACACAGCTTCGTAACACGTGTGGCCTTTAACAGCCTGACCTTTTAAATTGTATGGATTTTTTTAAGCCGTCAACATCTCACCTGCGCTCACTGCTTCATGAAGGTCCAGAGTTTAATGTTCTTGTTGGAACGTGTTACTTTACCACTCATTTAAATATGCTCTCATGTACAGTACCTTTATGAGTACCTGATAAGCATGAACACATGTGGTGGTTATTGGAGAAAAGAGCCACGGTATCAAGGTCCTGCCTAAACAGCCCGACCAATCATGAGTCAATCTCTGCTGTCGTGACGTTTTCCTTTTTTGATGTTGGGGCTTCACTTTAGGGAGCTTTCATTTCGTCCATTTTTTAAATGTATATTCCTGTGAGGGACCAGGGCTTTAAACCACAATGCAGTAGCCCGGCTATAGGAGCTCGGCTTTTAGACCACGAGTCATTGTGTGACTTACTGCACATCGATCACAGCTTCTAGTTGAGTGGACAATCACAGACACAAAGCCAGGGCAGGCTGGCTATCACATTTCCATATCTACTCTAACATGATGGCGCCTATTGATTGTGCTCATCCCTTCGGCTGCTAATAAATAATATGTTGCTTTAGCTGCTGCAGTTTTTTCCCAGAGCTAGTCTTCCATATGGATCCAAGAGGCTGCGTAAACCCCCCATTTGCTCCGAGTGGGACCACCTGCCATTACTGTCTAATAAAGATGAAATATATGATGTATGTATGATCTCGGATGATGGTGACGAGGCAAGTAGATGGATAATTGTAATGGATGGTTTTAAGGATAGCAGAGCCATTAGCTTGGGAAGAGACACCATAAGGAAAAGAATAGTTTCTGTAATCCTGTGACCTCTGAGTTTGTGTGAATGTCTGTGTGTGACAGGGAGACAGAGATCTAACTTTGACACCAGTCAGTCTGGCAGCTCTCCATCTGTTGAATAACTTTGTCCCTGTTTTTTACGCAGCTGACAGCTCCTCTGTCACTCAGAGTTGTGACAAACGACGTTACATGCTGCTCTCTTCGCCGTTGTACAGCTACAGTCTCCTCAGTCAGCGTGATCCCAGGACTGATGCATTTCCTGGAACCAAAAACAAAACAGGGCAGATATTCATTGATAAAATGGTTTTGATATTATTTGTGTTGAAATGATGAATTGATGTAGTAGCATTTTTTCTTTCTTTCCACAATTTCTCATAAGTCTTTTGGGTTCTCTCTTTATCCCCTTTTCAAAATTGGTTGTACATGTAAGACATTTATGTATGTATATATATATATATATATATATATACTGTATATGTAATAGTAGAACATGAAATGTGGCATTTTATTTTTGAAGGACTTTTTGTTTACTTTTGTTTACTTTTGTCACTGAAGTATCTCATTGACTGGCATAATATTTTATGGCAACAATGTGGTCTGCAGAGGATGAAGCCCTCTGAATTTGGTGATTCTCCTGACCATAGTCTGTTTTAAAAGATGGACGACATGACATCTTCCCCAAATTGAAGCCAAAACGTATCGGTCACAAACCCCACCTCCTCCATGTGAGTGTCTGGGATATGGACTAAACTAAAACGTAAAAAGTACCTGTCAAAATTGTTTAACCAAAGATTGTTTCAGTTATGTTAGGTCGTAGCTACCATGGCTCCATCCCCCGAACATTGCTGCACAGACTCAGACTCTACCACTGCACCTGGGATATGTTTGCATTTTGTTACAAAAGTTCATGTGACTCGAATGTCTTTTAATTACCGTGGTAATCAGATTTTATCTAGTGCCATCTTAAAGTCAAAATTTGGACTTTGGTTTATGGACAAATACATAATGACATTCCTACCCAGAAAATGGTAAACATTAACCTGCTTAATATTAGCACCTTAGTATTGTTGCTATGCTGAAATTAGCATTTAGCTGTAACTGTTTTGTCTAAACCTCACAGGGTTGCACAGCTGCAGCCCATGACTGCAGAGGACTGTTCAGGTTTTGCCTCACAGATGTGGCGAGATATGTTGCAATACAGAAACGTTTTGTTGTTTTATTATTATCATGTGTGAAAATGTGCTGCGATAGTAGATGCGGTTATTTGTTTTAGGTGTTTTTTTTCAATTTATTTGTCAATATTTAATGATTCAATTTGTGTATTTCTAAAATTAAGAATACCCCCAAACAATATGATAAGCATATTTTATAACTTATAGTGCAGCTACTTTTTAATTATAATAAATAATTATTTGTTTATTTTATGTCCTTTAACAATTTCCTAGATTTTCTGGAAAATTCATCCCTGGCCTGAGGAAACCTGGAGTTTGTTATTCTGGGGCTTTCAACCACATCTCACACGTCCTGTGTATATTCATGAATAAATGGAGCAGGCTCACTCATGTGACAACTCCTGAGCCAGGTTTCTTCACTAATGACGACTGTGACCCGTTGTTTACCGCTCACTAAGAGCCAGTTAGGATTCAATGGTGACTGGGGACCAAGGGAAGAAAAGGAAGCACAGATTTTTCTCTTGGTCTCCGTCTCACATCCTGAAGCTTGAATGTTTGGAAAGAGGAAATGGAAGTGGAAAAAGAGACAAAGAGAAGGAGAGGTGAATCATAGAGACACATAAATACAAATCACACCCAAAATCAGTGTGAAGTGCACACACAGCAGATTCCTTGCGGGAGTCGTGCCTTTTGTCAGAAAACAACCCTGAGGTTTCGCTGAGCTCACGCACCAAGGGCTGGTGTCCCTCTGGACATTACCCCTCAGCACCGGGTGTGGACACCCATCCCATCCTGTCCCTGCAAAGACGCATCGTCCGCTGAGGTCGGGGCAGGTGCTGGGTCCCAGCAGGACGGTGGTGGGGGGAGGCAATGTATGCAATTCCTGTCTGGCAAGCAGTCAGACTCTCACGGGAAAGAGGCACAGGAAGTGTGTTTGTTTGTGTGTGTGTCTGTGGTAAAAGTCAAGCTTTTGCATTTGAGCCACACTACACTGCACCCCCGCCTGCATGAAACAGAATCCACTCACATGCATATTTTAAATCGAAAGCTTCTACAACATTAAACTGTGAATCTCTCCGCTGACATTTCTCCAAACATTGGAAGCTTCTTCTCCAGAAAACCTGCTACGCAGTCAGATGTTAAGACAGTCGCATCCATTTTACCACGTTGAATTCCAGGGGGTTTCAAGGTTGTGACGTTTTCTAAATCTCTTCGACTGTAAAAGGCAGCTTATGGCATCAGCTATCAACAACCAGGCAGCAGTATCTGCCTCCGCTTGGTGTCTGCCCCCTAATTGTCAGAAGTCTGGTTGATTTCAATTTCTCAGGGCTTGTGATGGTCAGTCTGACCTTGACAGGATCGCCAGTGGGTTTGTGAGGATGAGGGAAGCAAAGGCTGTCACGCTCCATGATTTTGTTTTAAAGGAGATGGCATAGCCTCATCTCCCCACAAACGGCCCGAAGCTCAAAATTCATACTGTAGAACTTTGTGTGGGCTGTGCAGAGAGAGTGGCAGCGAGAGTTTTCCAACAGCTCTGGGTTTTCTCTGGGGGCTCCGGTGTCCTCTCACAGTCCAAAGACATGCAAGTCAGGTGAAATGCAGCTTTAAGTGTGAATAAGAGCTGTGGCGCTGACCCTGTGATCGTCTGGAGACCTGTGTTTTGTGCTTTACTGGCTGGATTGTGAAGTATGCACACTTTTACAAAAAAAAAAAATGTGTTCCCTTTGAGCTTAAATCAATTTGATATATTGTGCTTAAACTTTAGCTGTTTGTGTTGCATGTAAATCTGCACCAGGGCTCAGTGTCTTCTTCACAGTCCTGGAGGTGCATAAACTCCGGGTTACACCACCGTCTGTGTCTTGGCTCCACCGTCTCTTGTTTGTTTGCACTGAGACGATCCTCTGGGGCAGTGGACTAAGTGGAAGAGGCAGCGTAGGTGCAGGGTGAAGGAGGAGTACAGAGGGTTAGACCTGCAGTCAGTAAAGTAGATCAGGTCGATGCCAAGCGTCAGAGGAGCAGGAGGCTCGGTTAAAGCTGCCAGGAGCCGACTCAATAAGAGCTCTGAGGCTGTACATCACAGGTCAGGTCTTGGGACTGAGCAGCACCGAAGTGGGTTGTAACTAAAGTGTCGATGTTTAATTCCAGGGGTTTGACAAAAAACTAACAAAATCACTTGAATTGTTTAGGAATTGCAAGCGTTTTTAGAAATATCCCCCTCTATTTTCAGAAACTCAACCGTAATTGGACAAATTATCAGGATTATTTTTACCACTCATATAAAAATATGCTGCCTGATAATGACTGCCTGAAGTCGAGAGCCCATGGACAAATGCCAGGCTGAGGCTTGTTTGTGGGATTTTCTGTTTGGAAAAGCTGCTCGGTATGGTCGAGGTCAGGAGACCAGCTTGGTCACTGGGAAATATTCTCTTTGTTTGCTTTTTAGAAGCTCTTGGTTTGCTCTCGCCGTGGGTTCTGGGTCATTATCCATCCACACTTTAAAGCACAGTCCTGTCAGTGTTCTTGCATTTGGCTGAATCTCAGCAGATCATTTACAATGGCCCTGTACACTTCAGAATTCATCTCGCTTTCACATCATCTGTTGACACCAGCGATCCCGTGTCCGTGCCATAACACTGGCTCCATCATGTTTGACAGATGAAGTGGTAGCGTTGGATCATGACCCATTCATTATCCTGCTCCAGACTGTTCTCCTCCCATCGTGCTGGTACATCTTGGTTTCATCTCCCCACAGCTGAACAGTATATTTTCTGGCCAGTGGTTTGCACCTTGTGGTGAACCCTCTGTATTTAGAGTCATGAAGGTTCTCCCTTGATTCTAGAGTTTGACCATCTTGAGGTTTTCCCTTTGCCACAAAAAGTAAGAGACGATTGTCAAATTACTTTTGAGCATGTGAGAATGGAAGAATTGAGAATAATTGGGATATTTTAGGATTATGTTTTGATGAGTTCCCCAACTTTGTGCAACTCTAAATCTTGGAATTCTCCTTTAACTGGATGAGTAACTTACAATCATCAATCAATCAATCAAATTATATTTGTATTGCCTATATTCACAAATCACAATTTGTCTCATAGGGGTTTAACATGGTGTGACATCCTCTGTCCTTAACACTCAGCAAGAGTAAGGAAAAACTACTAAAAACCCTTTTAACAGGGTAAAAATACGTAGAAACCTCAGAGAGAGCCACATGTGAGGGATCCCTATCCCAGGACGGACAGAAGTGTAATAGATGTCAAGTGTAGGAAAACATCATCGGGATTTAAAGTTTTTAGCAGCATTGATGAGGGTGAAGATATCATCCATGAAGATATGCTGATATGTCTACTACACCTGCAGCTAACATTCCCTAAATACGTACATCACAATTATCAATAGATGAAATCCATCCATTCGTCCATTATGTATCTAACTTATCCTTTTTTTGGCCACATAAAGGGGCCAAAAAAAACCTTTTCACACTCTCCTAACTGCAAAACCAAACCCACACATTAGTTCTTGTTCCGCATGTTTTTGAAACTGTATATGATGGTTACCATGGGTGACAGCCCAAAAGAAACCACCATTTCAGTAGTGGAGTAACACTACATGTGGTTTCTGTGTGCTTTTAATTTTTTTCTACTGGTGTCTACACGCACGTCTACAGCGCCATTGTCGTGTCTCATAGACCGAGTGGTTGAAATATATATTGTGTATTATTATTATCTATATATATAATGTACAATACATGTGCTTTGAATTGTTTTTCAACACAGTTACACTTGAGCATGTGAAATATTCAGTATGTGAAAGTAGCACTCAAGTGTTTGTTATGCACTTGCCCAACTGAGGTGCACACGCCTCATAGGCTGCACCACAATAAAAACAAAACAGCATTTTATCAGTCTGCAAGCAGCGACTGGAGGCCCAATATGTATCCTCAAGCTGAGGTCAACTTCCTGTCGTTACTCCAACATGGCTGCTTTATCACATAAAAGGCTTTTTACAGCACCACTCAATACATTGTTTCATGCACATGCACTTTCACAGGCTACAGTATGAGGCTGTCCTATATTCCTCACAAATAAAACAGAGTTCGAGAGAAAGAGAGAGAAAGAGAGAGAGAGACCTGACAGATTACAGTTGGCATCCGTAGCCTAGATATGAAGATAGTTGGTGCTGCAGCTCTTATCCAGAGGAAGTGGAGCTCAGCAGCCCGGGGCCAGAATGCAGCCTGAGCTCGGAGAGGAAGAGGGACGATACTATCATTGCCTCCATCTGTGGAGGGTGGCACAAGACAAAATGAGAGACGCACCTTTCATTAACCCTCACCTTCCTCCGCTTGTTCTCCCGTGTGCATGTGTGTGTTTGTGTTGACGTGGGTCTGGGGAGTTACTGAGAGTGAGATGTGTGTGAACTCTGCTCTCAGACATAGAGACTCTTGAGATTTACTTGTAACTTTATCTTTGTCCATTTTTTTGCTGCTCATGTGGTTGTAATTACTGCTGTAATTTACATCTCTGTAGGTGGTGCTTTTTTCTTCCTGTTTAGTGTTGGCAACCATTAAAAATAGCTTTAAGCCTTGCAATGTGCGAAAGTCCTTCCCACATTAAAAGCAATGTTTAATTGTCTTCAGCCAACATTTACACCTATTTAGAATATGTGAGGATTTGTCTGAAAGGCGGCATCAGATGGACCGACGTCCACCCCCCAACAACACACCGGGTGCTGTCTCTCTCCAGTCTACAGTCCAAACACAAGTCTCATGTCCAAGCCACACTGGGTGCATGTGTAGCGTGTGACCGCTCTGCTGCTGATCTACAGGAAATGTATAAAATCTAGACATTGAAACCGTGGTGAAAGACCATTTTCAGTCTATTTCACTGTGAATCACTCGCAGACGTGGAGAAACTAAGCGTTGATTCTTTAATAGTAGCTTGACACCCGTTTAGTGAGAGGCATCAGGGATGTTGTGCACTGTTGAAGATACATTTTGTAATAATTGCTGTCATATTGTGAGATAGTTGTAAGCTAATATTTACATTGTCTGCTTCCTCTATATCCTGCGTCTGATTGGGGCCGTACTGTCCACAGCTCCCCACACAATATGTGCTCCAGTCTAATCCAGGAAGTGTTGACCCAGACACTAATACATTTCAGCAACGGTTGACCTTTGTCAGGTTGACAGTGTTTTGATGAGGAGACCTGTGGCTAAACGCCGGATGACAGCCTGGTCGTGTAAGATTTGATTCCTGCCACAGGGTGTGTCAGAGCCTGGCTGAAAAAAACTGGGTTGTTAACATTCATGGGAAATGATCACGGTGTCAAAAGCAGAGGCCGTGTGTCATCTGTCACACAGCCGTCTTCTCTTCATCCCTCTGATGGATGGATGGATGGATGGATGGATGGAAGGATGGATGGATGGATCTTTCTTTCTTTCTTTCTTTCTTTCTTTCTTTCACCTGTTTCCACTTTTGTCAGAGTTACACAAAGGCACATTCACTTGATTATGACTATCATTGCTGATCAAAAGTGAAAGAGGTTTGTAATCAGACCATGATTACAGACCTCTTTATTGTTAATATGCAATAAAACATTTTTTTTATTGCATATAAACAATAAAAAAAAATGATATGATTATATGTTTAATTTGATTTATTTTGAACAAGATACGTAGACTTTGGTGCTGAGGACCCTTTCACAGCTCACTTGGTTTATTTGGATTTTCAGATTTTTCAGTTGAGAAGGATCACACTAGCCATGGTCCATGTCTTTGCCTTGTGAACACAGCTTTTTCGGATAGATCAGACTTTTGGGCCAATTCAATGAAGTTGAGACATCATTAAACAGTAGATGAAGACAAGAAAGCGGTAACGGCTTATAGGATTGCTTGCAGTCTTTACCTACCATTGTATAATGTTTGAATGATGAGGAAGTTAATTTGGAGCATTCGGACTATGGTTGAGTACTGCGGCTGATGTTAGTGATGCTGATAGCATAATGATATTACAATGGAAAAAAAATAATGATATGAAAAGCCAAACTTACGTCAGACACGTGCACGTCTACAAACGAATCTTTGTCAAGTATAGGTAGATTCAGCCTACGCTTGTCAAACAAACGTTTTTAGTCCACTTACAATGTGAAACCAAAACTGACCTGAATGTAAACACAGTGGACCATGGTCTGGACTTTAAGGTGAGAAGACACCCTTAGAATAACTTTTTCTTAGCATCATGTGTGAATAAATAGCTCCCGGACAGATTTGGCATCATGAAGCAGAGAAGTGCTACATATTAGCATATCCCCGCTCTTCAACCACCTGTCCGTCCCGCCTTCTGTGAGGTGGGCGGCCCAAAGCACCTGAGCTGCTGGCCCTTCCCTGCCGCCCTGCCACCCCTCTGTTGTGAATGTGAGCTGTAATGGGCAGCCTAAATCACTGACCTGTCACTTTGTGCCTTCATTCAGATTAATGTGCACTCCAATGGTCCAGGCATTAAGCCTCACAGGGCCTCTCAATGACACACCTCAGTGCTCTGTGGCTCAGCACTCATAACACACACACCCACACACACACACTCGCAAGGAAAAGCCAATACAGCAGTGCACTGCAACCTTGGGAAGAGAAGAGTTGCTATGGAAAGAGGGAAACAGTGGGAGTCAATTGTATCTGTGGATGTATCCAATAACAACACAAGCATGTCCTTAATCGTTACCTCATCTCACCCTCCTTCAGTCTTCAGTCAGCCGCCGATACTCACACGACATTGGGAACTTCTTATCTTGATTCACAACATCAGGTTTCTTTTAACTTTCCAGGAGTTTTTAAGTGAATTACTGATATGAGACAAAAGATGTGATAAGAGGATGATTTCCAAAACTACGAACAAAGAAAAGCATGTGGTGTTTATTAGTCAAACCCAATGGATGGATGATTTGTATATTCATACATTTCTCCTACATAAAAAAAACTGTTTTTGGAAACATTTATGGAAAATGTTCCTGACATGTGTCTGCTCTGTTTATCCCGAATAAATTTAATTAAATATGTGTTGTTCACACCCAGAGTCTCAAAAGTCCCATTCATTGTCCAAACACGTCTCACCCAAAAGAGTCAGCTGTGACAATGAATTAGTGGCTCTAACTATTTTCTTGGGACAACTTCTGTAGTGACAACAGATGTTGTTGTGTCTATAAGTCACACTGGTGTCGACTCTTCTTTGTTTTAACTCCTGGAGCAATTCTCAGCGGCACCGGGGGAATTATATTGAAAACACTGTTGTTTTATCATCTGTTTGAGAGAACCTGAGGGGGGACATATGAAAGGATGTTCTGCCCCCATTTGGTAGAAGAGAGAAGTGCAACTCAACATTAAGGGCTGTGACCTCATATAGCACCAACGCTTACTGCCCAGATGATTAACAGTACACATCAACAAAATTGCAATATTTACAACATTTATAAGAACATATACAGCTCAATTAAATATGGTAAATATAGTACAGTTAAATGATGCCGGTATAAATGAGTATACCCATGTTAAAGGTGGATGTAAACAGTAATAGTGTTGACATTGTTGGTTTCCAATAACTCATTTCTTGAAGTCCAATGAACAGGGGACTCTAATGATTGGGGCACTGATTATTATTGATATGATGTTCTGAAGGAAAACACAGGATTGACTTAATGCATCTGCTTTATTTTCTGTAGATTTGATTTAGATGAAGCCAGGTATGACTTGGAGGAAATTAACCCAAATCTTTTCGACTAGCCAGACCTTTCTGTGTGTGTTTGTAAAGTGCCAGTGATTTTAAGGCTGTAGACTGTATAAGATATTGTTGGACAAGACATTAGGTGATGTGAGAAATAACCTTTGATTGGTTACCATTTAAAATAGGTTTGAAACTAAATGTTTATATTCAGCAACTTGTTGTCTCTGTCCTAATATACTCAGCAACTGTCTAGTTCTAGCTTTCACTCTTATCTCTCTTCATCTGTAGCTTTTAAATAAAAACATACAGAATTAATTGACACAATCGGTTTCAAACGATATTGATAAGGCCATAATGTGCCCCGCTTTAACCTTTTCTGCAGTATTCCATGAATCAAAAGCAAAAAACAACAAGCTAAGCAAATAATTTGTGTATATACTGAACAGGACCTGGCCCAGTACAGAGCCCTGTGGGACACCCATGGATTGACACAGAGGGATAAAGCCATAATCACCGACTGTGACAAGGTGAGAATGAGTGGTTGTTAAATTTAAAAGTCTCTGTGTTTAGTTTATGCAGTAGGATGTTAGGATTAAAATCGTGTAGCCTAGAATATAAATTAGACAATATACATGTGTAAAGTCATAACCCATTTAATCAAATCCAAAGCTAAATTATTCAGCCAGCCACAGTCCCGCTTTAAATATTCTGGATCTTCTCTCCATACCGCCTCGGCTCATTCACTTTCACAAGCAGTACATGTGGGCACAGGACTTCAAACACTAGGATAAGTGTTGTTTTTACAGGGAATAGAAATACTCCTTCGAGTAGACTTTTCTCAGAACAAATAATTTCTGTCCTCCTCTCCACTGAAGAGAGACCCCTCACACAGTACCGAATGGTGCTTGATTTTTATGGCATTGTTAAAGGGGTAATCATAGTGTCATTTGCCACTGTGATCACTGTGAACTGGCCTCCCTTGGTCAGGCCTTGTTATAATTTCCAGACCCCTGGTTGAGAGCAGCTCTGTATTGCACCAATTAGAGCGATGAGTCATGTGTCAGCGGCTACAGGAGAATTCAGCCTCTTCCACTTTGAGCTATAAATTCATCTCTGGCTGTTACACCATCGAGGTCTATTGTCGCTGTGCTGGTGACTGACAGGTGGTTGTCAGGCACATGCTGGGCGATGTGGTCCAGTGTGTGTGCATGTGTTTGTTTGTGTGTGTGTGTGTGTGTGTGTGTGTGTGTGTGTGTGTGTGTGTGTGTGTGCCTCTGTGAGCGACAAGGTGAAAGGTCTGGGTTTCTAATTAAGTGTAACATTAAAGTCACCCTTAAATTCTTTCTTTTATTCTACTTTGCGTGACTAATGTATAATCTGAGAATGATACACTGTTACTTCTTCAACAAAGCAATTACACTAAAGTAGTATCTGCACTTTTCCATCAGTGCACAGTGAGTAAACAACAAAAAAGACCGATGTTTTCTCCCTTTGAATATCCATCGAACTCTCTCGCAGTAATGTCAGGGACTCGGCCCGAGCCCCAAGGCTTAATTAGATTAATGGTAGAGGAGCAGAGCATCTAATGACCTATCTCTCTGCATCACTGCATGGCGGAAAGATGGGGAGTGCATCAACTCTCGCTGGTTCCCTCTTCCACTCACCCTCCCCTCAGCCCCAGACAAGTCAATGATCCTTTAGAACGCCTCGAGATACATTACATGGAGCCCACGGCTGCAGTCGAGACCCCGTCTGCAGCGTTGCGGCATTTTCACTGCTCGGTCTCCCGTGTGACAAGAGGAAACGGGCTGAGGGGATGGGCAATAGAGGCGTAATTAGATTCCAAATGACTAGAGAGAATGTCTCGCAGAGATAAGAGATAAACAGAAACAGGGAAATATGCAAAGATAATGACAACGACAACGAAGAGAGATTTGTGAGCAGAAATTGCCAAACTTACAGTTTCTCGCTATATCAGCTGTATCAGTATATTCGTGTTGTTGAGTCATAGGCTTAACAACGTTATCTACCCTAACCAGTAATGATAAACTAAGAAAAAAAAATGTAACAGTGGAAGAAATGCGTAGAAACTTCAAGGAGTCGTACGTGAGTCATAACTCTCCAAGACGGACCGACGTGCAGTAGAGAATCGAGAACTTTTGATAGTGCTGATGCAAGTACTGGAACACTCTAAGGTGTAGTTCCTCTAGTGGCCACAAGATGGTAGCACCAAGAAATCTACTGTAATAAAAAATCTGACCATTATTATTATTTGTATTACCATTATTAATAATAATAATGATAATAAACGTGTATATGTGCAATATATATCATAACAATTATAGTAATTATTATTATTATTAAATGTACAAATTGATGTATGTCCAACCACCTTTAATTTAAAGCCACAGTCTTTTCTTTACTAACGGCTGAGCTACTGACAGACACACACACACATGCTCCATAAGCAGGCGTGATAAGTTTTGGGCCTGCCACTCAAACTTTATAATAAATCTGAACTTTGTTTCCTCTGTTTCACTCCAGTAATGAAATAATGTCTAACTAAAGTCACAGAGATTATTAAGAACATTTAGTTTAGTTAAGTAAAGGTGTCGTGTGCATGGATGAATTTCTTTTCTTGCATCAAACTGAATCTAGTAAGACTGTAAACAATCTTTGCTGCAGTGTAGGCGACCAGATACTGAGCTCCTCACAGACGCACTCAGATACAGTCACTGCTCCAGGGCCTCAGCTCTGCTTTAGTGGTCACCCATAAGCCTATTGCGATCTCTCATGAGATGGTGATGTGCTTAGATGTCACTGGTGAAGGTGGGGGCTATTTTGCATGCTAGAGTATTAGTGGGGCTAAAAGCAGTAATACCATCAGGACCAGCGTGGTTAAGAGGGCGTGGTGCTTTGACAGAGGGGGAGAAGAAGAAGAAGTAGAGCTGGACAGGCAGAAAAGGGAGGGCTAAGCCCGGAGGAGGGGATCTTGTGGGGCAAGAGGAATCTGTGCATTCCCCTCGTACAGGTGGCAGAGAACACAGCAGATGCACCTTTAGGTTTCTTGAAATGTTTAGGAAATTTAAGGGCCTCCTCAGTGGCCCGCAGGCGCCAACGGCTCCTGGGACCACCAGAGTGGCCCCCGACCCATCTCCAGCTCCAGCTCCGGCTCCAGCTCCGGCTCCAGCTCCAGTTGAGGTAAGACATGCTTGAGAGAAGGGAAAAGTGTGTTCTATATTCAGTTTTGCAAGCTTCTGATACTTTCATTTCATCCCTGCTGTATTGAGAGCTGTTGTATTCTGTGGAGTAGCTTTCATACTGTTCACTTTGTGCCAGTAACAGCAGCAGCAGCCAAAGCTAAAATCCCAGCTGAGAAAAAATCAAATCCTGCATCCAGCATGTAAACCAGCAGGTTTTGTTACATTTGATTCTTTTGAGATCACAAGTGGTGAAATCATTCTTCGCCCTTTCAAACTCATTCACCTCGAACTTGCCCCTTTTTATGAAGACTCCATCAGGCGGGGCGGCAATTTGTCAAATGCAAAATTCACTTTCCTACAAAAGCTAAATTAGCTTTTTAAAGTGCCTCTCTAATGATTGTGGTCTGAGTAATGATGCCGAACATGTTGATTTGTCTCGTAGGAGGCGAAGGCGGACGATAAGGGGAATGAGGCCAAACCGCAGGGTAAGTCATTGTTTATTTGAGAGGCTGAATTGACACATAGAGAAGCTGAATTACTGTATGTTCCTCTTTGTTTGACTTTGTGTCACATGGGCTGTCTTCAGCTTTCTGCCCTCTGCTTCCCTTGGACCAAAGCTTGTGGTTAGATACTGGGAATGCTCTTTAACTCATGGGACCCTCATGAATATGGTGTAACTTACTAAAAGGCTAAAAGGCTAAAATCTATATTCACTTCTGACACTCACTCTCTTCAGAACATGCTCTGGCTAGACTACTTCAACAGTACAATACACATCAGTGCTGATTATCGTATCTTCATTCAGTTGAAATATAATTACCTCAACAATTCTAACAACCATATCAATGTATTTGTTGTTATGCTTACTCTGGTCATTTTAAGAATTGTGATGCTTCAGGGGACTGAGATTAGCTTTTTCTGCACTTGTCGGGCATAATTAATGATCAAGATGACATGTATATTGATTTAACGATTGCCATGAACATATATCTATTGATTTAGCAGATTAATTGAATCTCTGTGACATGCCGACTGTGTTGCATTCGATTTAGACACCTGTCATGTAGAGTCGAGAACAATAGGTGGGTCCTCCAGGACAGCATGAATGTGAAGAGTATTGATATACCCCCCAAAACTATTATATAAACTAAAACTATCCTCTGACTGCTGCACATGCTTGAACAATAATCTGGCTTCATGGTCATTGTAAATCATCACATTGAATCTGTCTATGTAACTCTCTCCTCTACAGTTCTCATTATTTTGTCTGAGTTAAACAAGTACAGCAATGATGCCTCAAGAGAATAAAACTAAACAAAAACTAAAGAGCCCCTTCTTGAAATCATGCTTAGATAGATAGAGCAGGCAGGCAGGCAGGTACTTTATTTGTCCCAAGGGGGGAATAGGCCAGTCAGCTACTGTCAGGATAATTTCTAAGGTTGTTTAAGATAATGACAAATACAAAGTGCTTTACCGTAAAACAATCAGAAAAAAGTGAACAAGATGTACTGAATAAAATTAAAGTCTGGAGGCGATTTTTCTAAATCTTCTCCTTTCTCAGACCCGACCCCAGCCCCTGCTCCAGCCCCAACTCCAGCCCCTGCTCCAGCACCAGCCTCAGGCCCGACCCCTGCTCCAGCGCCTGGCACTGCAGCAGCTCCACCTAACCCTGATCAAGCTGGACCTGATGGGTAAGTCTTTTGTGCTCACTGAAGTTTCAGTTGATTTAGCGATACAGTTGTACAAGTGGCTTCTTACCAGATCTGTTGTGTGGATGAATAAGATCTAGGACACATGAGTAAATGAAATTAAAGAGAGTAGATATAAAGTATTATACTCTTAGATTCAACCGACAACACTGATCCACCAAACCAGTATCAAATTAATCACCTGTCAGATTCCCTGGCAAGATGGCAGACAGAGACAGAAACCCTGAGAGATGAACCAGCATGTTAGATCTTTATCCCTTGGTGCTATATGCATGTTAACAGAGGGACGACCAGAAAGTGGATTAAAAGCTTTTCAGCTTTTTAGCGTTAAGAAGCTCACCACAGCTACCTCTGCTCCAGCAATACAAGTGTCACAAGAGGTTTGATACTCACAGTCGTAAACACTTTTACAAATGAGAAAACATGGAAAGTGGATAATAAGGGGGGTGGGATGTAAGAGCTAGGGGCTCTGAAGTTAGAAATGTGCACCTCTAGTCTAAGTGAGGTGTGGAATAAATATCATGAGAGTCAGGAGTTCACAGGTTTATGGACAGCACTCCACTGCGGCGCGAGCCTGGTGTGAGCTCAGTATTAACATGTTACAAACGGACCTCATTCACCTCAGATGAATCAGAATCAGAATGTATTTATTGCCAAGTAGGTTTACACCTACCTGGAATTTGCTCTGGTTGTTGGTGCATACAATGAACCTTAAAAACACAATAAATACAACACATATAATAAATATATATATATATATAAAATAAAAATATATAAAAGATAAAAGACATAAAAACAATGCAGTGCCTGATGATAAAGATCATGTTTAATGTTACAAGCAGCCATCTGTTCAGAATTATGACTTACACTGGCGACCATCAAGATGTATTTTGTTTGTTGTTCAAATTTGGTTGTCCAACTAAATACCCTGAAATACACACTTCACTTTTCTGAGGTGTCTGATTCACAAGTTATTCTGAAAACTCAACTTTAATCTTCAAGATGTGTGGTCATGGATTTTTAAGAAAGAGAGTAGTGCAGCTTTGGAACCAGAGAGTAGTGCAGTCTTAAAAATGTAACTCTTTTTATTTTGTATCAGTAAATTATAATACAACACACTTTTCTGCATTGAGTTCAACAGCAGCATAGTACACCAATACCCCCAAAAAGGCCATGTCCAACATTGTGTCAGGGCAGAGGAATTGAAGTGTCCATTTGAGTTCTTGTCCGTTACTGTGTCAATTGTTAATTAGAATAAGCTTGTTTTAATTAATTTAAGAGCTGAACTCAGTCATGTGATAGAGATTTGCTGTAGAGCGTTCTGTGAAGTCACTCCTGGATGCCCTGGTCAGCCAGATGTATTGCTAAAGTTTGTCCACTAGAAGGCGACACTTGATCACAGACCTGCTGTCTGCACTGCTGAGTGTCTATCAGCTGAGTCTTTGCTACACAGTCAGAATGTCTTTATTTGACACTCAGAAAGCTGCTCCGTTGAAAACTGTAGACTCTGTGGATGTGGGTTGTTCAGAAACATTTTTTTTTTTAACTGTAACGGTTGCAATTTGGGTGAAGTGACCTTTTCTATTCCTTATCAGGTGAAGTCAGTCCTTTCAGTAACTAAAACCTCCTGAAATAATCTAGTTTTGTAATGATTTATCAGAGGAATCAACATGTGTAACGTGTCACTGGAAGTAAAAATGCAGCAGCTCACCTGTTCACTGTGTAGAAAGCATTTAGGTCAATAAGTCAGATCACGTCATGTCACATAAGCAGATTGAAATCTTGCATGATGCCACTGCTGCTGTGACTCAGTAGATATTCTATGAAGTCAGAGTAAAGCAGCTGCAGTGAGATATGTGGGTTCAGTGAGGTTTGTGTTGATGCTGCGACGTTGAAGGAGACAGAACTCGTCAAACTCCAGTGTTCTTCCCTTTTAGCTCTGTTTGGTGCTCAGATTGTAACGTATAGATAATAATTGCCTGAATGAGCGTGATTAGAGTGGAAACAGAAAAAGCTGCAGGCTACAGCAGCCCTGAAATTCAAAACACAACAGCAAGTCAAAAGGGGAAACAACACAACACAATGCTGAATTAGAAACAATGACAAAGCCCAAAGCACAAAGACATTCATCCTTAACAGCAAAGCTAGTTACCTGCTATGAACAAGGCTCATTGCTGATTGGACGCATGCGAGGTGCAGACAAAACCTATTTTGTGAATTGGTTTGATCTGTTCTTCAGGGCCACCATACAAATATACATATTCCGTACATTACATGAAGTGCAGAATCTGTGGACGCATCATGAAGAACCCCAACTGTCACATGATTACACATTTGAAATAATGGCTTGAGTCATAGAAGTAGTAAAAATTTTACCTACATGTGAAATCAGACAAAAAGATGGTTTCTCCAACCTCATTACATCAGAAACCATCATCCACCATATACTTTACCTACTTATGCCAAATACAAGGTTGTTGTACACTGTCTGACGTTGGTGGTGTTTTGTATTTTCCTTAGACAGGAGCAGCCCCCTCCTCCGCCCCTGCCCATCGTCATCAACAGGTACTCAGACGATCAGCTCCGGTCCATCATCAAGCTGATGAGGGAGAGACAGGCGCTGTACAAGGAGAAAGTGTTGGATCAGTACGCTTCTTCCCCTGAGATCACCCCTCCTGTCAGTGAGTACAATATCAACTTTACTCGTTTGGGTGGACGCCGGATAGAGCTACTCTTCAGCACCAACCAGAGATAGTGTTACTTGATCTTGAACATTGCACTCAACCATGATAACGGTCTTTTCAGCTCCTCTGCTCCGCAAAGACAACTACGCAATACTCATCGAGGAGAGGAAGAGACAAGCCGAGGAGGATCGGATAAAGAAGGAGGAGGCGGATAAGAAGAAGAAAGAGGAGCAGGAGCAGAAGAAGAAGGATAATGAACAGAAGAAGAAGGAGGATGAGGAGAGAAAGAAGGTGGAGATGGAAGAACAGAAGAAATTGGAGAAAGTGGCCCTGAAGACCAAGGTGACCGAAGCCGCGTGGCGCGCTGTGGACTCCATGCTGAAGCCGTTTGAGGACAGTATGGATTCTGTGGTGGGGCAAACCATCGACCCTTTCACAGACCGCAGCTACATCGCCTGGCTGAGCGTGGTGACCCTGGCCTTCAACTACAACACCTGGTTCATCACGGCCCGCCTGTGCTTCCCGTACCACACGGCGGGCGCCATCCCTTTCTGGTTCACACTGGACCTGCTAGCTGACCTCGTCTACCTCATCGACTCCATCCTCTTCCAGTCCCGCAAGCAGTTTGTCAAAGGTGGAGACATCATAGTAAGTGTGACCGGTGATCAGCACTTTTCTATAAACTTCTCCTCATGAAGCTCAAGTTATGTCATATAAAGGAATAGTTCAGCCAAAAATAAAAAATCGATTCATTATCTACTCACCTCGATGCCAACGGAGGGGTGGGTGAAGTGTTTAATAAACTGGTGTGTAGATAATGAGTGAATTAACATTTTTGGCTGTACTATTTTTTTAACTAATTAATAAATCCATTGTTAGATATAAATCCCCCCCGCAAGGATCAAAATTAACTACTTGTCTTTTTTAAATGATTTATTCATTTAGTCTTCAAATGGTTTCGTATGATATTTGATCTTCCTCCTTCTCTCCCTCTCTGTCACACAGCAAATCATTCACTATGTATTCAATTATCAATATCAATTGTTAATTGTATAGATACAGCCCATGGTCACAAATCACAGTTTACCTCATAAGTTGCAACATCCTCTGCTGTTAACCCTCGACTAGATGAGAAAAAAAAACTTAAACTGGGAAAGAACCCTGAAACCGCAGCGAGGACAGGCTGAAAGTGCAATGTGATGAAGAGGAGGAAAGAGAAGCTCCTTGTGTCATTGTTTTATTTTCTTCAGGCCCTATAAAAAGATTAGATTTCTATCATGTGTTGATTTTTGTTGTTTTCTATTTGCCTGATGAAAACCAGGCGGCGTCTAAACTCCCTTTTCTCCCTTTCAGAAAGACAGAGAAATGACTAAGAAGAACTACAGGGCGTCAGAGAGATTCAAGGTATCCTAAAGTGAATTCTTTGACCTTTGGACTTGACTGTGACCCAACGTCAGCGACTGTCCTCATCCTGTCTCTTATCCTCAACAGATAGACATGCTGTGTCTCATTCCTTTCGACTTGCTATACTTGCAGTTTGGATTCAAATCCATTTTCCGAGTCAATCGTCTGCTGAAGGTGAATTCACTCATGTATATGTTTGGAGAGGTTTAATCAGACAACACTGCAAACACACTGAGGTAAAAAATTTTTGCTCCCCTCATCGACCATCTCATTATTCTCATCAAGGTGGATACGTTCTTTGAGTTCAGTGATCGTCTGGAGAGCCTCATGTCCAAGGCGTACATCTGGAGGTGAGTCACATGACAGGAAGTCACAACCTATGATAACGCCTTTATCGTTGTCAATGTGCACACGTCATGCAGCCAGGGATTTATAAAGAGCCTTTAACCCATGAAGGATGGACCAGTGTAATGGATGTGGTAGATAAAAGAAGGGTTTTTACTGTTTCGGTGGATTGTCCTCAGAAGCCGAGACTCTTCTTTCTTTTCGTTCTTTAATGTTTTACTACTACTTTACATTACACTTTTACACAGTTAACATCTTTCCTCCTCTGTCAGAGTGATTCGGACCATCGGTTATCTGCTCTTCATGCTCCACCTCAACGCCTGCTGCTACTACGTGGCCTCAGAGTACCAGGGCATCGGCAAAACTAAATGGGTCTACTCCGGCCTCGGCAGCGCGTGAGTACACTGCATTCGTCTTCCTGCTTGTGTTTGATTGCATGGGACTATTTTGTCTTTCCTGCATAATGTACACTAGTACAAGTAGTGCACAAAAAGGACCAGTCAGTAAAAAGTAACATAAGCAATCCCCTACCACATCAAAACACTAGTGACTTACAGACAAAGTTCAACTTAAGTGAAGTTCTCATTTACATTAAACTTAGAAAACAGTTTTTTGTGATGTGCCTCATTAAGGAAGTGGTTCAGATTCTGACTCTACATGTCAAGGAAATCCATGTCAGTGATGTTTCTTAATAGTTCTCTGAGGTGGTGGCAGACACAAAGTGTGATGGAGCTTCCTCAGGCCACCACACAATCTATAACTTCATTGTAAAATTGAAAGTTGTCGCTATCTAATCAGGTTATCATGAATAGCTAAACCAAACAGTCCTAAATAACCTTGTGTCTTTGACAGAAAAACATTAACTGTCATTATCTTATGATTCATATTTAGCCATTATGTTGCACATGACCTCAAGTTCTATATTTATTTGTATGTTTCCCTCTCAAAGTTGAAATCTTGTCAGCAGCTCTGAGCTGCGTCATGTGATTGGAAAGGTGTGTTTAATTATAACAGTTGAACTCTGAATTCAACATGATATATCTTATTTCTAGCATTTGTGGTTAGGAAGAAATCCAAAACACATAAAAATAATGTCTTTCTGTGTATGACTTTAATACAAACGTTTATTGTTTTACCCTGATTCAGGTTGCAAATGATCCCAACATTTACAGAATACTTAGAGGACTTGACATTTCCATTATATACACCACAGACCTTCAGGGAGTTAACTTCAGTGTTGGTTGCACAGTAACCATATTTATTTTTTTTTTAGTTGCATTTTATAAAACATCCATCACTGAGGGATCGAGAGAAAATGACACGTGTTGTATGTTCCGTCTTTGCTGCCGCTGCAGTTACCTCAGCTGCTTCTTCTATGCGGAGAAGTCCCTGCTGATGATCGCTGAGCTGCCCTTTCCAGACACCATGTTCGGACAGATCTTTCAGATGACTAACTACCTTTTTGGGGCGTTCTTTATGTCCATCATTCTTGGCCAGGTAGTTTCTTTGTAATATATTTTTTTATCATTTTAAAAATGACTCTGCCATGTTTTTGGCATAAATTACATTTTTGCTTTTCTCCCATTCCTTTTATTATTTTTTTTCATCTAAAGGTCGTAAAAATATTTAGTTACTTCAAGAAAACCTAAGCAACTGTAGGTTTCTCGAAAATGTGGCAGCAAAGACATCAAGAGAATTAAACTGTGCAGCTCTCTTGGAGGATGAGCACCCTTCGAATCGCACGCACGCACACACACACACACACACACACACACACACACACACACACACACACACACACACACACTCTCGTGTCTTCGTCAGGCCAGTGACAAGAAGCCTAGTTTGTGATGTCCCCTTCTAACACCCCCACCCTGTCCACAGGTACCTGCGTTGTTACTACCACGCTGTCCGCAGTCTGATCAACATCGGGGGGCTTAGCGAGCCCCACACCGTCTTTGAGATTACCTTTCAGATGACTAACTTTTTCACGGGCGTCTTTGTGTTCTCCAGTCTGATCGGACAGGTAACATAAAGCCACACTGTGTCCGTTGCATGACCCATCACAGCGTCCTCAGTTCGTCTCAAACCCTGGTAGAAATTAGCGTCACGTAATCAGCTCGTCTTCATCTCCTCCCTCATTTGTCTCGTTACTATGTAGTGATAGATGAAGGAAATCTGTCGTGGTAGAAATTAGTCGTAACACTTACACCTCACCATCCGTTGTTTTTCTTTCATGGTTCCCTGTGGACTCTTAACTCTCAATATATTTAAGTCGTCCTCTGTTCATATATTTGTTGTTCCCGCCCTCTCACCTCAGATGAGAGATGTCATAGGTGCAGCCACAGCCGGACAGACATACTTCCGAGCCTCCATGGACAACACCGTGGATTACATGGTGAACAGCCGCATCCCACCGACGGTGCAGAACAGGGTCCGCACCTGGTACACGTACACCTGGGACGCTCAGGGCATGCTGGGTCAGTTCACTCTCCACAAAGTGTTCAGTTCGGATTTCAAGAAAATGTCACAAAGTCTGAAATGATAATCCTCAGCCACTGGCCAGAGGTGTTGTGTTTTTGGGTTGTGTAAATGTTGGTATGTCCATTCCTTCATCCGTCTCATTCTTGAGAACACTTGTTCTGTGCTTGGTTGGTGGAGTAGTTCACCATAAATCAAAACATGGTTTTGCTTCCCCTCCTGTGGCTCCAGACTCATGCAACGGCCAGTTGGACCTCAAATTGAATTCTTTCTGTGTCTTCTTCTTCCTTTCAGATGAGTCAGAGCTGCTGGACAAAATGCCTCTGGTGATGAGAACCGCCATCGCCGTGGACATCAACCTGACCACTTTTCAGAAGATTGAACTTTTCAAGGTACAGCCATATGAAAAGACACCGCAAACAGGCAAATTGCAGCTTTGGGCGGGATGTCAGATAAATCTGTGTATTTTCCCTCAGGGCTGCGACCAGCAGATGTTGGTGGACATGTTGCTGAGGCTCAAGTCAATCGTCTACCTACCTGGAGACTTTGTGGTGAAGAAAGTGAGTGTGGAAAGTTACTGCTTACTGATGTAAGAGATGACTTTCTTGCTTATATGCGGGTTGCTTATTTTTATTTTGGGTCATTGTTTCTTAGTTCAAATCCTGGTTTGATCCAGATTTCATGTAAATCTCTGCTTCTACCTGTGCAGGGGGACATCGGTAAAGAGATGTACATCATCAAAGGAGGAGCAGTGCAGGTAGTGGGAGGACCTGACAACAGCATTGTGTTTGTCACACTGAAGGCCGGCTGCGTGTTCGGAGAAATCAGGTCAGATGAGGTCCAAATGCTTTGTTTTAAAGATTGTGATAAAATCCAACAGTGATGTTAAACACGATGCTTCAAAATGAGGAGATTATTCTTTAACCCCTCATTGCCTGAATTAATTTCCATTATATAAAACAATTATTATTTGTGTTTTTGTCTGTCATACAGATGCTAAATTAAGTGGAGATTGTTAGTTAGGTATAAGGCAAATAAGCGACATTAGGCATAATGGGGCATAACCTTAATTTAACAAATTTTCCAGTCTCTGGTATGTAGATTATTATATTGATGCTGCTTTTGCTTGAAATCGAATAACAACACATGTTTCTGTACAATCATTGCTGTTCCATCATCACAGTATTTCAAATACAGCTTAATACCTCAAAATAACTTTGCTGCACAGTCCCAAGGGGCTAGTATGTATTTTCCACTCCGACCACTAGATGGCGGCAGAGTACTTCCAATACCTTACTTGGTATGTTTGGTATTTGCACCGTCAGGCACCTCTGCGGCATTAAGACCGGAATGGGGTTTGAGACGAATTTGCGACATTCATCTATAAGGGGTTAAGATTCACTCGCAAAGAAACACCGAGAAGGAATATTCAGTGATGATTCTTAGATGTGTATTTTGGTCTCAGCCTGTTGCAGTCTTCCAAAGACGGAGGAAACAGGCGCACAGCTAACGTCAAAGCGTACGGTTTCGCTAACCTCTTTGTCCTGGAGAAGAAGGACCTGTTTGACATCCTCGTCCACTACCCCGAATCTCAGAAAGTTCTTGCCAGGAAGGGAAGGTGAGTCGTTTTCTATCATCTGTTGTTACGGGTGTTACGGGAAGTATCTTTAGTTACTCGATTATTTAATTGTTGTTTTTTTTACATTTCTCAATGAAGAACGAGAAAGCAGCTAATAGAAGAACTAGTAAAGTGTGTGATTTTTTTGTAGTTATGCTCTCAAATTAGTTTTCTAGTGTTATTAGACGTTTTTTTTTTAAATTTATGTTATTTGTCTCTGCTCGGTAGGTTTAGCAGTCTACGTATATAATATCAGAAGACATTTCCGTCACAATGTGTATTTGTGTGTGTGTGTGTGTGTAGGAAACTAATGAAGGCCAAGGGTCCTGCAGCAGTGAAGGTCGATGAGGAAAAGAAGAAGGGACTCGCTCTGTTTGGACCCAAACCAGGGACGCCCAAACTGCTGCGAGCCGTCGGTGGAAACTTCAACAGAAATTTCATCGACAGGATGAAGGTAACCACTCTTCATTTATCTGTACCTGCCAAACCCAAGCATCTACAATGTCTTGAACATAACAAGTGTTTCCCTCTGGTTTGGTTTCCTCTGTGTTGCAGGCTGCTGCTGCCGGAAACTGATTTTTTTCGTTTCTTATTGTCTCTTTTTTGAGAGTGAATGTACAGCTTTATTTTCAATATCTTACTGCACTTTTTTACTGACTGCTTTTTTCTGTTGTAGCACATAAATTTTTGGATCATTTTTTTGTAAATGCTTTTCAACTCATTTTAACCGATGCTCTGAGGGCAGAACAATTAAGGAATGTCAGTTTGTGAACCTATAAAATGGAAAATACTATTAATTATTATTTTTTTGTTTTTTAAAAGAAAGGGGCTGAAAATGGCAAATTACGTGTCAGGCAAACGCAGGTACACCACTCTGTCTTGCCACACCCAAAAACAAAGCAATGAAACACACCATCTTAAAATATGACAGAATGGAAACAAATTATTACAATACAACTCAAACAGAAAAAGGATTTAAACTAAAAGCCAAATTTACATATTTTAAAATATATAACGTGCAATATTTGACAGACTGCTGCCCCTAGTGGATACTGCCACTTATATACTATAGGAATATACTGTATATTTTTTCGTTGATGAGCCTTCATTGGCTTTGTAATCACAGTAGTTAAAAGAAGATCTAAGCAGAGACAACCCATCATTGTAAATACTTTGATTTATTATGCTCAGTCAATTTGATCCCTGTCTGTATCTGCTTCAATAAACGACCCCGCAACTTCACACAGTTCACTTTCTTCACTTTTCGCTGGTTGTGCGTCTGTGTCTGTCTGTGCCGTTCAGGTCTAATCCAGTTAGCCAGACCGTTACGCTGCAGGGACTTATTCACTAAGTGGTTGTGTTTGTGAAGTCTGCAGCCAGGACAAATTGTAAAGTTATCGGGTCTAAGTGTTCCTTGTTCTGGACTGGAGCCAGCCCTACAGTCAGGTTGCCTGCTGGTGATGTAGTCACTGACCTGCCGTTGACTTCAGGACAAAGAGGAGTTCCCAGACGGCATTAATGAGTCTGAGAAATTTAATTCCCTCGGTTTGGTAGTAGGATGTTAGACGAACACTCCTCAGTGAGAGCACCTACGTACAGGCAGGCAGGTCTCTGTAGCCCCAGCAGACCACCATGCTCAGCTGGTTGAAAAGGCTTGTAGGGGCTCCAGAGCCCCCCCCTGCCCCGGCTGCAGACCCTCCTCCGGCCCCAGATCCACCAGCTAAGGTAAGAACCTGCTCTCTCTCTGATTCCTCAAATATTCATAGTAAATGAAACAGAAAATCACAGCATACATTTTAAGGCATTTTACAAAGTAGAGTTATGGATTTATTTTACTCCCATCCAGAAAAATGACATGAACAGTTACACAGCAGTTTGTTGATGATGAACATTTTATTAATATATATATAAGTTATGTGTAGAATTATATGAGAACAATATATTATCTAATGAAGCTTGATTTGGAAAACGTTCACTTTATATAGGTTTGCTTGTGACGTTGAAATATTTTGCTTCAGTATAATTTACATGTTTCTACCATTTTAGTTAATTATCAGTAATCACTTCCAGAAATTAGATTTCAGACCTTGGTGCGTGTGGCAAGATACATATAAATTGTGTATTTGATCTGATTTCAGTGATAATTGAAATGAAAGCGATATAAAACTCTAGAGATCTCAACTTCTTTTTCTCTGTTTTTAAAAGTTATATAATTAATGTACAAAATAAAGAGTAGTGGGCCGCATGCTGGGGTCTGAGGAACCAGTAACCTTCATTAATCAAAGTGAGTTAAATTGAAAATATGAAGGGTGTAATAAAAGTGTTTTAGCTTTATATTGATAAAATCACTGAATTAAAAAATATTGGCAACTCTATAAACAGCTTTCATACATGATCCATTATTAAATATCTGACCGATCAGCGTCTTGCCACCTGCTTGGCACACGGCCTCATTAGGTTATATTAAGGTCAGTTTGGGGAACGCCTCTGAAGGACCTTGGCACTGACATGGGGAACAAGTAGTGTAGGCGGTGTGACCTAGGGGGTAGACTGGTCGTTTTCCAACAGGAAGGTTGGCAGTTCAATCCCCACTCTTCCCCATCTGCATGCCGAAGTGTCTTGGCAAGATACTGAACTCTAAAATGGCCCTTCATAAATGTTGAGTGTACTAATTGTAAATCGCTTTGTACAAAAGCGTCAGCCAAATGACATGTAATGTAAGTAGCTCCAGTACTTACATTACATTGTAAGTAGGGCTGATATAACTGTTTTTAAATTAGGCTGAATTCCTGCAGTTAACATTGAGAGGGAGGATAATGAGGATTCATTTGGTACACTAGCAGCTTTTACAATAACGTCAGCCTCCCCTTGCATATATAACAGTCGTACTTGTTATTTTAGCATTTTGGGATAAATTCTACACATGAACCAAAATAAATGAGTCATCATGCAAGGTTGAGCTTTGTCCTATATTTGTTTGAAGATTAAGGTGTTGCATATTTACAGGAAGAAAAACCACCTGAAAAGAAGGATGAAAATGAGCAGCCAAAGAAAGAGGAAGAAAAGAAAGAGGAGGAAAAGAAAGAGGACAAAAAAGAGGAGGGACAAAAAGAAGAAGCAAAGAAAGAGAAGGAGCCAAAGCCAGGTGAAAAAGTAGTTTGAGCTTGTTCTGTGTTAAACCAACAATAACGTCACATCACATGTTTGTGTCACATTTACCTTTTTAACACACATCGACCAGTGTCTAGTGTTATTTTCTCTATACTAGTTTTGGATAATGGAATCAGATTGTCTCATTGGTTCCTAATACTACTACTTACACTTCACTGTCTGATCATAACAGCAGGAAAAAGGCAGCAGGGAGTTGAACCACATATTCCTTCAGTATTTCTACAAGCAGCAATTTTTCTTCTATTACACAAACTGTTCACTGCCTGTACACAGACATCAATTTGAGCCTTTCAGCAGGCTATCTTGCCCAAGGGCCCCAGACTAGTGCCCTTGGAGGAACAGGAGATCGAACCACCAACTTTCTGGTGCTTAGCTGCTGCTCAACACTCAAATTCCCTTCTCGGTTGTGGAGGTTAATTTTGACTTCACTTAAAAGAACAGGCATCTTTTGGAAGCAACTGTTGAACTGATTTTATTGATGCAGAAAAAATTCTGCAGAAACCAATGGAGAAACTGTCTGACTGGTCTTTGTCTGATCGGCTGCTTATGTCACCTTTTATTTGTATTAATTTTCAGAAACTGCATGACACATTCTGTTTCCATTTACAGCTGCTCCTGCTGCTACTGCTCCTCCTGCCGATCCTGCCAAAACAGAGGGTCCTGAAGGGTAAGAATTCATCACATACTGTATGTTTTGTTCTATAGGGGGCTCAGATAAAAACTGAAAAGTCTCTCTAGTGTCAGGCCTTTTTATAAGCTAACGTAGAGCTGCTTTTTATTCTGTTACAGCAGATTGTGTGTGACAATAACGACATGACACTGCCACACAAGAAGGAACTGTCCCATTTATGCAGAACTACTATAGTCCTCATTCTAAACCTGCTCTGGAGCTACTTCACATTGTGTCCTCGTCAGACAGTTCTATAATATACTGTCACTTTTAATTGTTTGTGTGCAGCTTTTTATAAATAGTCAATGGTCCTAATTCAGAACTGCCTCTGCAATTTCCACCACACGTGCAAAGTGTGAAGCTGATAAGATGGAGAGTTTACGAGATATGCCTACGACATACAGACAGACATTTATGAAATTGGTTGGTAGTTGGTATAATATTGAGACGGATCACCACTAAATATTGTTTTCTTTTCATGTTTTCAGAGAACAAGCTGAACCTCCTCCTCCACCTGTTGTCTACTCCCACTACACAGATGATACACTCAGAGATTTGATCAAAAGGTTAAAAGAACGGACAGAGATGCTGAGAGAGAAAGCCATAGATCCTTACGCCACTTCTCCAGAAATCACCCCACCTGTCAGTAAGTACAGAAAATATGCAACAAAAAAACAAAGCATGGAGACAGAATAGAAGCTCGTAGACATGGAGAAAGAGCCACTTAACCCGACATCACTCCCTTTACCTGTTTAGCACCCATCATGAAGAAGGAGGACTACATCAGGTTGAAGGAGGAGGAGCAGATAGCGAAAGAGGAAGCGGACAAAAAGAAGGCAGAGGAGGCCATTAAAAAGGCGGAGGAGAAGAAGAAGAAGGACGAAGAGAAGAGGCTGGAAGCTGAGAAGAAAGCGGAGGAGGAGTGGCTGGCGGAAGAGGCCATGAAGAAAGCCAGGTTCCTTCCGGAAATCAGCTGCTCCTGCTTTGACGTCCTCATTCAGCCGATCGAGGAACTGATGGACTCGACCATTGGAACCACCATAGATCCTTTCACAGGTAGGGGGGGTGCACACAGATAGCCTGACAGCTGAGTTCAAATGAAACATGAACATATAAAAAGACTGAAAACAGTTCTGTCTTCTGTCTCCAGATCGCCGCTACATCGCCTGGTTGACTGTGGTTGCCGTGGCGTACAACTACAACCTTTGGTTTTGCTCGTCCCGGTTGGCGTTCCCTTTCCATAACGCAACTGCTAACCCCTTCTGGATAGTTTTTGATGCTCTCAGTGACTTAGTGAATGTGATTGACATCATCATTTGGCAGCCCCGCCTTCAGTTTATGAAAGGCGGCGACATCATAGTGAGTCACAATCCCTGTCGTTGTCCTGTGTCTGTTATTGTTGGCTTTGAGTTGCAGTTGTTTACTGTGTGTAACCGAGAAAAATCCTCTCTCACCTGCAGAAAGACCGAGCTATGACAAAGGTTCACTATCGAAAATCACAACGATTTAAGGTATTAAATCAAAATCACTTCCAACGATCTAGGTTTAACAAATTTGTACTTGTTTGAGTTAGAATTGCTTTACTGAGGTTTCCAATATGAAAACATACAATCATAAGCTTGTAAGCTTGTAAAATAAAATCCAATATCAGAGAATACCTGAAGCAGTGTGTACTTAACGGTCCCTTGACATCTGATGTCAGATTCATCCTGTGGCCCTTTGGAGCTCAGCCCCCTGGTAGTCCATCTGTAGTGTTACAGAAAAATACGCTTTCACAGACAATCAAACCACTTCAGTTAAGTTTAACTATAAATTACTATTATTATTATTATTATTATTATTAATGTACATTTTATACCTACACATAATCTACAACTCACTGTAACCTCCTAGTGAGAGAAGTTTTGTGACCATAAGTGTTTTTATTATTGTTCCTCTGTGTGTGTAGATTGATATATTCAGCATCGTCCCCTTCGACATTCTCTGCCTGCACTTTCAATTCTCCACCATCTACAGACTCAATCGGTGGATAAGGGTAGGCAGGCAACAGTTCATTTTTTACACGTCATGATGGAAAAATGAAAAAAAAAAGTATTGGTTTAAGAAGACTTCACAGTTTTCTTTGTGTTTCATTCTGTTTACTAGATTGACTCATTTTTTGAATTCAGCGATCGACTTGAGAGCATCATGTCCAAGGCTTACATCTGGAGGTAAATGCTCATGGATCAATGGAGCAAGTTCATTCTCTCTTTCACCGAATATGTTATGATGGTTGTATGCCTTCTTTTGACATTTCTTTCACTTACATTAAAATGACAGATTGATGGCTATTGCTAATATTTTTGGCTAAGTATACACTATTTATTACTCTTAATATATATAGAGTAACATTTCATGCTTTTTCAATCACTATACTTCTTTGAGTAATAAAATATATCATAGCATAGTAGATTACAAAAGCTATTTAATTTTATTTTTTTTTTAAATAAAAAAAATATATTATCATATTATAAAAGTAAAGTGAAATTAGTCATCGTTTAACAATATTTAATTCATAGCATAATTCAGAAAAAGGCCATAATGCATACAAAGATCAAAGAATAGAAGTTGAACATAAGTGTATATAGAAAAGAGTAAAAATATAATTTATCATAAGGCATGAAAGTCGCATGGTATTAATTCAATCCAACGTTGCAATAGTATAATGAGGCCATTACAATGTTAGATTATAAGACAAATGCAGTAGAACAGAAAGTTGCGTTATAACCTTGAAACACTCTCTTGTGTCTTGACATCATTAGCAACAGAACTTTGATTTTAAAATCTAATTGTGTATTTTTCCGTGGTTGTGTGTCTGATGCAG
Organism: Limanda limanda; assembly: GCF_963576545.1. Classification (NCBI taxonomy): domain Eukaryota; kingdom Metazoa; phylum Chordata; class Actinopteri; order Pleuronectiformes; family Pleuronectidae; genus Limanda; species Limanda limanda. The sequence goes on from NC_083655.1 coordinate 14,805,028, forward strand.
AGTGGCTCGCACCACATGCTACCTGCTCTTCATGCTCCATCTCAATGCCTGCGTGTTCTACGTCGTCTCAGTTCACCAGGGCCTTGCCTCAACCGCGTGGGTTTATGACGGAAAGGGCACGGCGTAGGTTCTTCTCACTTTGTTTCACCGATTCACGATTTAGAATCACTTTGACGCGAGTTGTGCAGCTGGAGCTGTCCATGGTGCTGAAACACTAAAAGCTCCTCTCCCTGTACAGGTACCTGCGGTGTTACTACTTCGCCGTCCGCAGTCTGATCAACATCGGGGGTCTTCCAGAGCCAGGGACCATCTTTGAGATCGTGTTTCAGATGACAAACTTCTTCATTGGTGTCTTTGTGTACTCAAGTTTGATTGGACAGGTGGGAGGATAGTCTTTACTTTATTTTTGTCTTTCATGCAACACTTCGATGGTTATTCTTTTTAATACGAGTTGTTGTTTGAGTCTCTGTATTGTGTTGTATATTTCTACTTAATTTGTTGAAGTGTTCTTTCTTTTAGATGAGGGATGTCATCGGAGCAGCCACAGCAGGACAGACATATTTCCGGGCATCGAGGGACGGCTGTGTTGAGTACATGAACACTTATAGGATCTCCAATGTCGTCCAGAACAGAGTCCGCACCTGGTACAACTACACGTGGGCCGAACAGGGCATGCTGGGTACGTCTCCATGAAAAAACAGAGACCCACAAATAATGACCTTCAAGTGTATGTATACAGATAAACCTCCATTCATGCAAACACACTCTCTGTCCTCTCCAGATGAGTCCGAGCTTCTGGACAAGATGCCTCTGGTGATGAGAGTCGCCGTCGCTGTGGATATCAACCTGGCCACTTTTCAGAAGATCGCACTGTTTCAGGTGAGGTAGCATTCACTTTGTTCTCTGGGAGGAGTGTGTTTGGTCCGAGACAAAACAACTACAGCTACAATAATGAGTATCATTTTGATAACAGCATTGTTTGTTGAGGTTATTTTAAACTAAACATTTGAGGTTTTGCCGAATTGTTATATTGAGTGAACAGTTTAGAGCAGAGGTCTTCAACAGGGGGTCCGCGAACCCTAGGGGGTCCGTGGAGGTACTGCAGGGGGGTCGCGACATTTTTGGTTGAGACAATTTTTTATTTTTTTCAATTATTTTTTATTTATTTTCCAACCAATTTTTTTCCACAAATTGCCATCCGTCCAAGGTTAGATAAGTTGTGTGCTACCCATCAGGGTCCGACATCTCACTAATTTGGGAGCCATTGTCTCTTCTACATGTATGTGCAAAATAAAAACATGAATCTGTGAATTATTGTAATAGCTCAGTGTTGTATGCAAGACGTATGTTTATAAAAGGCAGTGGCACGGCCACTCTTTACCTTGCACATGTTTAAATTAAAAACATGAATATATGAAACTGTGTAATATTTGAATAGTTTAGTATTGAATGCACAATAACAGGGTAGCTATGTTTATACATGGCACTAGGCCCAATTCAATATTAAACACAATTTTATACAATATATACAGTATGGGGTCCCTGCTCCATCTCTCCACCAGTTTGGGGGTCCTTGGCCTGAAAAACGTTGAAGAGAACTACAGGGCCTATATACATTGAGTGGAAGTTACATCAGTAGTGGTAGTTTAAAATCAGGTCTCTTTAGATACTGCAGTCTTCTGCAACTCAAATGCACCTAAAAATAAAACTATACTATAAAATTTTTATGAAAAATTATTAAATTGTTATCATATTTTAGACATAACACTATACTATGACATTTTTAATGAAAATGCTGATGCTGTACTACACTATGATAAGTGTATACATTTTTTGATGCCTTAATATACCATTTTTATAATGATTTTGAAACCTTACTATACTGTAACATTTTGAAGGTAATTTTCGACGCCATCCTCTACTATGAAATTTGTATCATATTTTAGACGACAGTTTTAGGACAAATTTTACTTCTAATAGTGTTAAAACAAATTAGGAAAATTTAATTTAAATTTAACTTCCTATACTATCATATTTTTATGACAATTTTGACTCCTTACACCTGTGAGACTTTTTGTTACATTTTTGATGCCCTACTCTACTATGACATTTGTAATGAAAATGTTGATGCCTTATTATACTGGGACATATTGAAGAAGACACCTTACTTTACCACTGAAAACTGACCTTTGGACCTCATCTGCTTTTTTCAGGGCTGCGACCAGCAGATGCTGGTGGACATGTTGCTGAGGCTCAAGTCAATACTTTACCTACCTGGAGACTTTGTGGTGCAGAAAGTGAATATATGCATGTGTGTGTTTCCCAGTTAATGACACACTTTGAAATTGCAGCAAGTGAGAACACTGCTGACGTCTGTGTTCCCATCCTGCGCTCTCTGCAGGGGGACATCGGTAAAGAGATGTACATCATTAAAGGTGGAGCAGTGCAGGTTGTGGGAGGACCTGACAACAGCATTGTGTTTGTCACACTGAAGGCCGGCTGCGTGTTTGGAGAAATCAGGTTAGGGTGCACATGTGTTAGTGACCACTACAAAATAATATAGTATGATTCAATACTGTCATTATTTGAGTCATCCATGAACAGCTTCATATAAGTGCTTGGGTTTGTTCCCTGTGTTTGAATGCACTCATTGTAAGTTGCTTTGGAGAAAAGCGTCAGCTAAATGAAATGTAATGAATTACGTGATTTAAAAACTCTCCCCAGATGCAACCACATTTTTCTATTAAACAAAGCATATTCACATTCGGAAGTCTTTCTTAAAGGGACTCTTACCTTTGTTGCATTTGAGAATTACAGCACATTCAAATCATCCCGCCTTCCTCCAATGCCCCACCCCCTCGTTCCCATCCGCGGTGTTTTTTTGAAGAAACTTTATTTACAAGCAGACTTACAACCTACTGCCTCCGCGCACGCACGTGAGTTTTTGTTTACCAAAGCAATGGATTCGGATTCAGAAGCACCGGTAAGTTATATACATTCGGGCCCGCGCCTTGATTACGCGGGCCCGAATGCGCCACAAGAAGCAGACGGAAAACCTGCATGTCCATGCAGCAAACAGACAGGTCTGTCGGCCAATAAGGTCCTTCGGTCCGAAGAATTTTATTGGTTGAAGTTTTCACTAAAAAATATTATGAGAGTGAAATAATTGTTTGTTTTTACTCCTGGTGGGTCTGTCTTGCATTTTAGAGTGTCATAACCTTATTAATACCAATTTAACCTTATCCAAAAAAAGTGTAAAAATGCAACAAAGGTAAGAGTCCCTTTATGATTGCATTTGTAATAATTATCAACTGCAGTCCAAAACCTTTGTTTTAACACTGGTATATTAACAAAGTGTGATGAAGGCAAGAGACCCAGTGATTTTTCTACATGGACACATTCATGCTTCTAACCTTTCCTCCTCCCGACAGTTTACTGCAGTCTGCTAAGGACGGAGGAAACAGGCGCACAGCTAACGTCAAAGCACACGGCTTCGCCAACCTCTTTGTCCTGGAGAAGAAGGACCTGTTTGACATCCTCGTCCACTACCCCGAGTCTCAGAAAGTGCTGGCCAGGAAGGGAAGGTGAGTCACTGAAGTTTGATTGTGACTATGGCTGTTCATTATAAATGTCACGACTAATTTATCCTCCCAAATTACATTCGATCAGATCCAACTTACACTAAATCAAAATAAATTAGCAGCTCATTGTTGATTGTGTCTGTGACTGCAAAGGCAACTGCTCAAAGCCAAAGGTCCTGCAGCTGCTAAAACCGCCCAGGAGAGGAAGAAAGGTCATACTCTGTTTGGAACCAGACCGCAAACGCCCAAGTTGGTGAGACTGTTCAACGACATGCGCAAAGCAGGCTTCTTTGGAGGTCTCAAGGTAAACTTTTCATATTTAGAATCAATCAGCTTTGATTTGGTTGTCCGCAGCTTTTACTGATGAACTCTGGGTGCAGTCACCTTATCACCTACCGAGTATGGAGTCCTGATGTGATTTTTAATTAATTTATTGTCTTCTGTCAACAGAAAGCTGCAGCAGGGGCAAATTGAGAACAGGACGTTCGATGCCACAGATCCACACTTTTACAAATCTCCGTCATTCTGAATGATCCACCTTTCAACCACTGACTCAAAGTGACAGATCTGCCAGTCAAAATTATTCTACTTTTCATGTGATGCTCCTCAGCACACATGAAACCAGGTTGCAGAGCTGAAACAGGACAGCAGTAGTTATAATCTAATAATGTTCACCTTCTTTGGTATCTTGTCTTTAATAGACAAAGAAATCTCTGTTAAGCCACATGCTGCAGTTAATATTGTGTTTTAATTGTGCATATTGTAAATCATGTGTAATCTTTCCATATAAAATGTATTGAAAAGAATAGTTTGCTATGAAAAGCTTAGCTTGTATACTTGAGACTGAGGTTTCTAACTCCAGTCATTTAATTTGGATGTTTTAGATAGTTAAAGTTAAAGTATTCCTTTTTTACAATGAGCAGTGATGGCATACATGGCTGAGCCGACCAGGAGCGCCATCGGCTGTTTGACAGGAGAATTTAAGTGAGGTGCCAGGCGCTTACTAACATTGGGACACTGAAGCAGTGTTTTTAATTCAGAGTAAAACACTAAACACTTGAAGATACAGAGAACTGGTTTATTTTTCTGATTATTTTTCAGGTAAACCACTCTGTCTCGCCACAGCCAAAAACAAAGCAATGAAACACACCATATTATACAACTGAAAGATTAACATACATGACAGAATGGAAACAATATAATATAATATATTATTATAAGTATTCATAATAGACTGTAAGATTCTATTACAATAGTCCGACAAATTATTACAATAAAACTCAAACAGAAAAAGGATTTAAACTAAAAGCCCAATTTACATATTTAAAATATATGACATGCAATATTTGACAGACTGCTGCCCCTAGTGCAGGGGTGTCCAAACTTTTTGTCGCCGCTACGCCCCCCTGCCCTGGAGTGGACTGTTGACAGTCGCGTTGCTCAGGGCGGGGGGGCGTGGCGTGGTGGCGTTCTGAGGGACAGCTAGCAAGTCAGCAAAGCAATTCACTGCCAGACCACTAGGTGGAGTAACGTTTTTTATCGAAGACAACCTTAGAGACACCTTCTTTGTGTGTGGCAGTCTTTGTCGACTGTTTATTACTTTTTCTGGAGGACAAATTTGTCCCTGATCTTTCTACACAGCTTCGTACACTCGTCGACCTGCAAACCGACGTCAGCCGAGATCTCCTTCCAGGAATTGCAGGTCATCTGCGTGTTCTTGTATTTAGTCAGTGACGGGTTATACAAGTGGTCATACTTTCAGATCTCTTCTGCCAAGTGCTCTTCTATTTGGTCCATATCCGCTCTTCTAAATCTTCCTTGGTTTCTGCCGGTATTATGGGGCATAGGATAGGAGCAAGGGCTCTTGCGTGCTTGCGTGCCCCTTCTTGCGTGTCTCTGAAAACGCAGAAGCATGCTCCGGCCTCTCCCCTGTCGAAGAAGCCTGGCCCCATAAAGCAAAACAAAGTGCTTTAAGTAAGTGCCATTTTTTTTTTTTTTTTATAAATTATATTTTTAGACATTGATGCGGGCCAATTAAAAATGGATGGCGGGCCGCGGTTGCCCCCGCGGCCCGTAGTTTGGACACCCCTACCCTAGTGGATACTGCCATTTATATACTATAGGAATATACTGTATATTTTTTGTTTATGTGCATTCATTGGCTTTGTAGTGACAGCAGTAAAATGAAAATCTAATCAGAGACAACCCATCATTGTAAATACATTGATTGATTTTGCTCAGTCAATTTGATCCCTGTCTGTATCTGCTTCAATAAACGACCCCGCTACTTCACACAGTTCACTTTCTTCCCTTTTCGCTGCGTCTGTGTCTGTCTGTGCCGTTCAGGTCTAATCCCGTTAGCCAGACCGGGACGCTGCAGGGACTTATTCACTAAGTGGTTGTGGTTGTGTCTGCAGCCAGGACTGAAATAACCTCAGCACGGCCTAATTTTACACTATCTACTGTGATCTCGTTACCACCTTCATAACCACATTCACTACTCATTCTTTCTGGAAACATGTCCGACCAGAAATGAAAATCTGTTTCAAAATCCCTAATGGCAGAATTAATAACAAGTGAACCCACTTTACTTGCAATTGTCAGTTTTTTTCATTATAAATCATGTTTTCCAACAAATTGTAAAGTAATCAGGTCTAAGTGTTCCTTGTTCTGGTCTGGAGCCAGCCCTACAGTCGGGTTGCCCGCTGGTGATTGGCAGCTGAGCTACAGACGCTGACCTGCTGTTGACTTCAGGGCGAAGAGGAGTTCCCAGAGGGCATTAATGAGTCTGGGAAATTGAATTCCCTCAGTCTGGTGTTTTGATGTTAGACGAACACTCCTCAGCGAGAACACCTACGTACAGGCAGGCCTGTTCTCTGTAGCCCCAGCAGACCACCATGCTCAGCAGGTTGAAAAGGCTTGTAGGGGCTCCAGAGCCCCCCCCTGCCCCGGCTGCAGACCCTCCTCCGGCCTCAGATCCACCAGCTAAGGTAAGACCCTGCTCTCTCTCTGATTCCTAAAATATTCATATTAAATGAAACAGAAAATCACAGCATACATTTCAAGGCATTTTACAAAGTAGGGTTATGTGTTTATTTTACTCCCATCCAGAATAATGACATGAACAGTTACACAACAGTTTGTTGAGTCAAATCTAAAAATAACTTCAAAAGATTTAAGCTTAATTTAAACCGAGACATTTTCTTGACAGTTATTATGTTTAAGTATGAAAATTTTTATTTGTTTTATATTTAGTATATTTATATATATATAAGTTACGTGTAGAATTATATGAGAACAACATATTATATAATGAAGCTTGATTTGGAAAATCTTTCACTTTATACAGTTTGCTTGTGACGTTGAACTGTTGCTTCCATATTAGTTAATTATCAGTAATAAGAAATTAAATTCCAGACGTGAGTACTTGTGGCAAGATAATTATACATTGTGTATTTGATCTGACTTCCTTGATAGTTGAAATCAAACCGGTATAAAACTCTTTAAAGATTTCAGCTTCTTTTCCTCTGTTTTTAAAAGTTATATAATTAATTTACAAAACAAAGAGTAGTGGGCCACATGCTGGGCCCTGAGGAACCAGTAACCTGCATTAATCAAAGTGAGTTAAATTGAAAATGTAAAGGGTGTACGAAAAGTGTTTTAGCTTTATATAGATAAAATCACTATCTAACCGGTCAGCCTCTTGCCACCTGCTTGGCACACGGCCTCATTAAGGTTATATTAAGGTAATTTCAGGGAAAGCCTCTGAAGCAGCTTGGCACTGACCTGGAGTAGAAGTAGCTCCAGCAGGGAGGGGAACCTGAAGGGCTGATATAACTGGTTTTAAATGAGGCTGAATTCCTGCAGTTAAAGCTGAGAGGGAGGATAGTGAGGATTCATTTGATGCACTAGCTGCTATTACAATACCGTGAGCCTCCCCTTGCATATATAACAGTCATACTTGTCATTTTAGCATGTTTGAATACATTCTTTCACATGAACCAAAATAAATGAGTCATCATGTAAGGTTGAGCTTTGTCCTCTATTTGTTTTCAGATTGTTATTAAGGTGTTGCATGTTTACAGGAAGAAAAACCTCCTGAAAAGAAGGATGAAAATGAGCAGCCAAAGAAAGAGGAAGAAAAGGAAGAAGAAAAGAAAGAGGAGGAAAAGAAAGAGGACAAAAAAGAGGAGGGACAAAAAGAAGAAGCAAAGAAAGAAGAGGAGCCAAAGCCAGGTGAAGAAGTAGTTCAAGCTTGTTCAGTGTTAAACCAACAATAACATCACATCACATGTGTCAAATTTACCTTTTTAACACACATCGACCAGTGTCTAGTGTTATTTTCTCTATACTAGTTTTGGATAATGGAATCAGATTGTCTCATTGGTTCCTAATACTCCTACTTACACTTCACTGTTTGACCATAAGAGCAGAAAAAAGGCAGCAGGGAGTTGAACCACATATTCCTTCAGCATTTCTATAAGCAGCATTTTTTCTTCTATTGCAAAAACCGTTCACTGCCTGCACACAGACATCAGGGGCAATTTGAGCCTTTCAGTAGCTCTCTTGCCCTTGGAGGAACAGGAGATCGAACCACCAACTTTCTGGTGCTTAGCTGCTGCTCAACACTCAAATTCCCTTCTCGGTTGTTGAGGTTAATTTTGACTTCACTTCAAAGAACAGGCATCTTTTGGAAGCAGCTGTTGAACTGATTGTATTGTTGCAGAATAATTTCTGCAGAAACCAATGGAGAAACTGTCTGACTGGTCCTTGTCTGATCAGCTGCTTACGTTACCTTTTATTTGTTTTATTTTTCAGAAACTGCATGACACATTCTGTTTTCATTTTCAGCTGCTCCTGCCGCTGCTGCTCCTGCTCCTGCTCCTTCCGCTGCTCCTGCTGCTGCTGCTCCTCCTGTCGATCCTGCCAATCCAGAGGGTCCTGAAGGGTAAGAATTCATCATATACTGTATGTTGTGTACCCCACACAATATGATCAACCCAACACAGGATGAGTATAGATAACTACAGGTTCCATAGGACAGCACTTCAAATTAGGATTTTTATTTAATTTTGTTATCTTTTTTGTTTTGACTTCTCACATTCAAGATTAAAGGCAACATCAGACTTTCTATAACAGCAAATCTTGTGCATGACCCTCAAGAACAGATGAAATGTAACTTTTTTGATCCTCCATAGAGGAATTCCACAATCGAGTCAGCAGCTTACATGGAAGTAACAAGCTTCGACAAACCGGATTTATGTGGCTGGAGTTCAGCAGCACTAATGAATGCATTAGTTTACTCGCGATTCCAAATACAAGATATGAAAGTTATTTCACACTTTGCATAGTGAGATTTGTTTATTATCTATTCACTCAATGTTTTCGATGAGTGAACCTTTGAAGCAGCTTCTCTCATCTGTGTTTGCAAAAATGCAACAACATTTAGGAGTCAATGACAGGATAGCATCTCACTTTACAAAAATAAGGGTAGTGCTCAGCCTATAACATGAGTCTTCTCATGTCTTTATAAAGCTTTAAGAAATGAACAGATCCTTCCTTTGTGGATTCCGATGCACTGGTGTTTGTTTTTTGAGTTCACTTTGGGAGCAGCTTTTGTTGTAAAGCAAGGTTTTGCAGATGCTCCTCTGTGATTCATTGTTAGTGAGCAGTGGCGATTTTAGGCTGAAATTTCTGGTGGGGCAATTTTGTATGACTTCATGTCACCGGCACAAAAATAGAGGTAGCTGATTATTATAAGCAGTAGGCCTATATAGACCAGTAAGATATACTATGGGCTGCATTTTGAGTGCCAGCAGGGAGCAGAAATCCTATTTCATATAAATTTCCCATGCTTTAGCGCTCAGCCCGACACAAAGATGTTGCCTATAATACAGCATTAAAGTAAAATGATTGCAACAAAGTAAAAAGATGAGACAGACACATAGCTCAAATAACTTGCATAATTTATTAATTTATTATTATCAACATGAGGACGACATGCACCAGCTTCATCTGCACAACACTTTGTGTTTCCTTCCCTAACTAAAGACGGCCTGCAACTGTTTAGAGTCATGGATAATAGAGTTAATTTCTATATTCATTATATATTATATATTCAAATGAACACTTATTAGAATAATGTTTATCTTTTGCTTTCTGATTTGATACACTTTAGATAAGAACCCAGTGTTTTATTTTTCTTCTTTGCCATAAGAGACAGAACACGGTCAGCACAGCTGTGTCCTTCAGGCTCGTCTGTACCTAATAAAATGATAGGAAACATAAAAGTATGGCATTATTGTAGAGGAAGTGTTACTTATGAACAAAGCTTGTATCCTTATTTTCTGTGGATATTCAACTACTGATTTTGAATTTGGTTTAGGATTAAACTGTGCACTACAAATACAATGAATGTAATGTATGGAGTTCTTCCACATTATTAGTATTGCATATATTATTTAATACATTATGTATATTTTGCAATACTTTACTTTGATTGTTTGTAAGTTATGAAAACATGTCTGTACCTGGAGTCAGTGTTGAAGTGATGACTCAGTGTTCAGTCTGGTTGGATTCCAGTTGTCTCATGTTTGACATCCTATAGGAACATTCAACAAAAATAAACAGATATAGAAAGTTTAAAAGTTTATTACTTCAAAGTTCATCAGATTATAATCATTTCAGTTTAGGAAATAGGTGGTGGGTAAGATTAACAATGTAAAAGACTGATAATAGTACTACTATAAATACTCACGTTTCAGCTGATCACAGTAAATCTGTTTCTGCAGAAAAATAATCTGTGTAACGTAGTCAAGTCAAATGGGTTGGCGAGTGAAATAACTTTACATTCAATTAGATATTTTACATGGGGGAGCTTATTCTCCAAACACACTCATCCTCATAAACTAACACTTCTCTCTGCTGGGTGGCCCGGATCATGTGGCTTGGTGCTCCCATGGCACAGGTCTGACGCTTGGCCAGTGGTGCCCACAGCAGAGAAGTACGGCGAGAGAAAAGCGTTTGACATAGCGAGCACACAGACAGAAACACACACGAATCAAATTACTTCAAAACAAGACTATAATGCTTGTGAGTCAAGTGTATTCACACACACATTCACGCTACTTTGCATATAAAATAAAATAAAATATATTTTTGCCACAAAGTTCAGATATGCAGTATTTAGGTTTCTGCACAACAGCGCTATCTGGTGGGGCTGTGCCCCTAATGTAGAAACGCCACTGTTAGTGAGCCTGTATGGAAGGAAGGGGGACCTGGTAGAAACATCTATACCAGTATTATATAGGTGTCACCATCAGGCACTGATTTAGACCCTTTATTATAGCAAAGTCCTTATTAAAGTATTCATATATTACAATAATAATAAGCACCTTTCAAAACATGAACTTTTATTTCATATCTGCCACAGTTTAATCTCCATACATTGTGCACAACTCGTTGAATCATGTTGACATGATTAAAAGAGTTGCTTCATGTTTCCTCACGACACGCACAGTGTGTGGACAGTGTGTTTGCTGCAGTTACATGGTCCCACTGTGACACCTAAAGTAGAAAAGGAGCTTATGGGAGCTTAGTGGTATTTATTAAACAATTTATTTTGGTCTTTGCAGGTAACTTGTGTAATGTTTAGGCAAGAATTGAAATTGGCACGTCTCTATATCACAAAAGGGATTTTATATCTCATTAAAATGACAAAATCCTTTTTCTGTATAGAGGTTCAGATAAAAACTGAAAAGTCTTGCTAATGTCAGGACTTCTTATAAGCTAACGTAGAGCTGCTTTTCTGATTTTCTATTCTGTAACAGCAGATTGTTTGTGACAATAACAACATGACACTGCCACACAAGAAGGAACTGTCCCATTTATGCACAACTTCTATAGTCCTCATTCTAAACCCGCCTGTTTGGAATGGGCTGGTAGCTTCTCCTGTGTTAATGCTCCTGACTTACTTCACAATGTTTCCTTGTCATTAGTGAGTCCTCCTCAGACTCAGTTCTATAATATACTGTCACTTTTTATTTGATTGTGTGCAGCTTTTTATAAACAGTCTATGGTCCAAATTGGGCACTGCCCTTTTTTCTGGCAATTTCCTCCACAAGTGCCAAGTGTGAAGCCGATAAGATGAAAAGTTTACGAGATATGTCCACAACATACAGACAGATGTTTATGAAATTGGTTGGTAGATAATATTGAGACGGATCACAACTAAATATTGTTTTCTTTTCATGTTTTTAGAGAACAACCTGCACCTCCTCCACCACCTGTTGTCTACTTCCGCTACACAGATGATACACTCAGAGAGTTGATCAAAAGGTTAAAAGAACGGACAGCGATGCTGAGAGAGAAAGCCATAGATCCTTACGCCACTTCTCCAGAAATCACCCCACCTGTCAGTAAGTACAGAAAAATATCCAACAAAAAACCAAAGCATGGAGACAGGATAGAAGCTTGTAGACATAGAGAAAGAGCCACTTAACCCAACATCACTCCCTTTACCTGTTTAGCACCTATCATGAAGAAGGAGGACTACATCAGGTTGAAGGAGGAGGAGCGGATAGCGAAAGAGGAAGCGGTTAAAAAGAAGGCAGAGGAGGCCATTAAAAAGGCGGAGGAGAAGAAGAAGAAGGATGAGGAGAAGAGGCTGGAGGCTGAGAAGAAAGCGGAGGAGGAGAGGCTGGCGGAAGAGGCCATGAAGAAAGTAAAGTTCCTCCCGGAAATCAGCTGCTCCTGCTTTGATGTCCTCATTCAGCCGATCGAGGAACTGATGGACTCGACCATTGGAACCACCATAGATCCTTTCACAGGTAGGGGGGGTGCACACAGACGACCTGACAGCTGAGTTCAAATGAAACATGAACATGTAAAAAGACTGAAAACGGTTCTGTCTTCTGTCTCCAGATCGCCGCTACATCGCCTGGTTGACTGTGGTTGCCGTGGCGTACAACTACAACCTTTGGTTTTGCTCGGCCCGTTTGGCGTTCCCTTTCCATAACGCAACTGCTAACCCCTTCTGGATAATTTTTGATTTTCTCAGTGACTTAGTGAATGTGATTGACATCGTCATTTGGCAGCCCCGCCTTCAGTTTGTGAAAGGCGGCGACATCGTAGTGAGTCACAATCCCTGTCATTGTCCTGTGTTTGTTGGTTTTGAGTTGCATTGTTTTACTGTGTGTAACCGAGAAAAATCCTCTCTCACCTGCAGAAAGATCGAGCTATGACAAAGGTTCACTATCGAAAATCACAACGATTTAAGGTAATAAAGCAAAATCACTTTTAACGATGTTTAACATATTTGGACTTTGTTCAGTTAGAATAGCTTTACAGAGGCTTCCAATATGAAAACATACAATCATAAGCTTGTAAAATAAAATCCAATATCAGAGATTACTAAAAGCAGTGTGTACATAATGGTCCCTTGACATCTGATGTCCTGTCAGATTCATCCTGTGGCCCTTTGGAGCCCAACCCCCTGGTTGGAAGTCCATCTGTAGTGTAACAGTAAAATATGCTTTCACAGACAATTAAACCACTTCAGTTAAGTTGAACTATAAATTAAGGACTTTTACCTCCTTTGGGTAATCGACTGCATTGTCAAACTTCCATCCATATAAATTGATGTACGTTTTATACCTACACATAATCTACAACTCACTGTAACATCATAGTGAGAGAAGTTTTGTGACCATAAGTGTTTTTATTATTGTTCCTCTGTGTGTGTAGATTGATATATTCAGCATCGTCCCCTTCGACATTCTCTGTCTGCACTTTCAATTCTCCACCATCTACAGACTCAATCGGTGGATAAGGGTAGGCAGGCAACAGGTCATTTTTACAAATAATGGAAAAATGGAATAAAAAGTTTTGGTTTAACAAGACTTCACAGTTTTCTTTGTGTTTCATTCTGTTTACTAGATTGACTCGTTTTTTGAATTCAGCGATCGACTTGAGAGCATCATGTCCAAGGCTTACATCTGGAGGTAAATGCTCATGGATCAATGGAGCAAGTTCATTCTCTCTTTCATCGAATATGTTATGATGTTTGTGCCTTGTATTGACATTTCTTTCAAATACATTCAAATGACAGTTTTGTGGCTATCGGTTTGACTATTTTTGGCTTAGTATACACTATTTATTACTATTAATATATATAGTAACATTTCATACTTTTTCAATCAAATTATTCTTTGAGTAATACAATATATTGTAGCATAGTAAATTCCAAAAACTATTTAAAAAATAAAATAAAAATGCCACAGTATAAAAAAATATATATGATCATATTATAAAAGTATAGTGAAATTAGTCAAAGTTTAACTAAATTTAATTCATAGCATCATAATTCAGAAAACTGCCATAAGGCATATGAAGGTCAAAGAATAGTAGCTGAACATAAATGTATATAGAAAGGAGTAAAAATGTAATTTATGATAAGGAATGAGAATCACATCATTTGTAATGTTTGGCTGCAGTTGCATCTGGGGACTTAAAAATGTACATTTGGTTTTTTTTCTTTAGTTTTTATTACAGAACTTTGATTTTGAAAATCTAATTGTGTATTTTTCCCTGGTTGTGTGTCTGATGCAGAGTGGCTCGCACCACAGGCTACCTGCTTTTCGTGCTCCATCTCAACGCCTGCCTGTTCTACGTCGCCTCGGTTCACCAGGGCCTCGCATCAACCACGTGGGTTTATGACGGAAAGGGCACGGCGTAGGTTCTTCTCACTTTGTTTCACCGATTCGCGATTTAGAATCATTTTGATGCGAGTGATGTAGCTGGAGCTGTCCATGGTGCTGAAACACTGAAAGCTCCTCTCCCTGTACAGGTACCTGCGGTGTTATTACTTCGCCGTCCGCAGTCTGATCAACATCGGGGGTCTTCCAGAGCCGGTGACCATCTTTGAGATCATGTTTCAGATGACAAACTTCTTCTTTGGTGTCTTTGTGTTCTCGAGTTTAATTGGACAGGTGGGAGGAGAGTTTTGACTTTATTTTTGTCTTTCATGCAACACTTGTGTTTCGATGGTTAATCTTTTTAATACGAGTTGTTGTTTGAGTCTCTGTATTGTGTTGTTTATTTTTACTTAATTTGTTGATTTGTTCTTTATTTGAGATGAGGGATGTCATCGGAGCAGCCACAGCAGGACAGACATATTTCCGGGCATCGATGGACGGCTGTGTTGAGTACATGAACACTTATAGGATCTCCAAGCTCGTCCAGAACAGAGTCCGTACCTGGTACAACTACACGTGGGCCGAACAGGGCATGCTGGGTAAGTCTCAACAAACAGACAGAGAAAGTCAAGACCCACAAATAAAGCCCTTCAAGTGTGTGTATACAGATGAACCTCCATTCATGCAAACACACTCTCTGTCCTCTCCAGATGAGTCCGAGCTTCTGGACAAGATGCCTCTGGTGATGAGAGTAGCCATCGCCGTGGATATCAACCTGGCCACTTTTCAGAAGATCGCACTGTTTCAGGTGAGGTAGCATTGCGGTAGGAGTGTGGTCTTTGGTAGGAGCTGGCAGGAATGAGGCCTGTTTGGTCCGAGACAAAACTACTACAGCTACAATAGTGAGTATCTTTCTGATAACAGCATTGTTTTTTGGGTTGTTTTAAACTATAAATTTGAGGTTTTGCCGTATTGCTATTGAATGAACAGTTTAGAGAACTACAGGGCCTATATACCTTGAGTGGAAGTTGAATTAGTAGGTTAAACAATGCTACCTTTTATGAAAATGATGATGCCTTACTACTATTACATTTGCATCATATTTTAGACATCATACTATACTATGGCATTTCCATAACAAATTGTAGCCCTTACCATAGTATACTTTTCTATAATACTGGATAATTTTTTTTCAATTCTGATGCTTGACTATACTGTAACATTTTTAATGAAAATGTTACAGTATAGTAAAGCTGCCTTCCTTTAAAATGAATTTTTTTATCAAATTATAGACGGCATACTATGCAATGGCATTTTTATGACAAATTTTACTTCTTACTATACTGAAACATGTTTTATGAAAATTTGGACGCCTTCCTGTACTATCACATCTTTATGATGAAGTCTTACGCCTTACACCTGTGAGATTTTTAGTAACATTTTTGATGCCCTACTCTACTATGACATTTGTAATGAAAATGTTGATGCCTTATTATACTGGGACATATTGAAGAAGTTCATGACACCTTACTTCACCACTGAAAACTTACCTTTGGACCTCAATCTGCTTCTTTCAGGGCTGCGACCAACAGATGCTTGTGGACATGTTGCTGAGGCTCAAATCAATCGTCTACCTACCTGGAGACTTTGTGGTGAAGAAAGTGAGTATGTGCATGTGTGTGTCTGTGTGTGTGTGTGTCCCTGTTAATGACACACTTTGAAATAGCAGCAAGTGAGAACACAGCTGACGTCTGTGTTCCCATCCTGCGCTCTCTGCAGGGGGACATCGGTAAAGAGATGTACATCATCAAAGGTGGAGCGGTGCAGGTTGTGGGAGGACCTGACAACAGCATTGTGTTTGTCACACTGAAGGCCGGCTGTGTGTTTGGAGAAATCAGGTTAGGGTGCACATGTGTTAGTGACCACTACAAAATAATATAGTATGATTCAATACTGTCATCATTTGAGTCATCCATGAACACCTTGATATAAGTGCTTGGGTTTGTTCCCTGTGTTTGAATGCACTCATTGTTAGTCGCTTTGGAGAAAAGTGTCAGCTAAATGAAATGTAATGAATTACATGACTAGAAACTCTTCCCAGATGCAAACCACATTTTTCTATTAAACAAAGCACATTTACTTTTAGAAGTCTTTCTTAAGATTGCATTTGTAATAATTATCAACTGCAATCCAACACCTTTGTTTTAACACTGGTATGTTAACAAAGTATGATGAAGGCAAGAGACCCAGTGATTTTTCTACATGGACACATTTATACTTCTAACCTTTCCTCTTCTCTACAGTTTACTGCAGTCTGCTAAGGACGGAGGAAACAGGCGCACAGCTAACGTCAAAGCACACGGCTTCGCCAACCTCTTTGTCCTGGAGAAGAAGGACCTGTTTGACATCCTCGTCCACTACCCCGAGTCTCAGAAAGTGCTGGCCAGGAAGGGAAGGTGAGTCACTGAAGTTTGATTGTGACTAATTGAATGTCACGACTAATTGATCCCATCAAAAAAACTTAAATTTACACTATATAAAAAAGAAATAAGCAGCTCATTATTGATTGTGTCTGTTACTGCAAAGGCAACTGCTCAAAGCCAAAGGTCCTGCAGCTGCTAAAACCGTTGAGGAGAAGAAGAAAGGTATGACTCTGTTTGGAACCAAACCGCAAACACCCAAAATGATGAGAGCATTTGCCGAAATGCGCAAAGGAGGCTTCTTGGAAAGACTCAAGGTAAACGTTTCATATTTAGACTCAGTCAGCTTTGATTTGGTTGTGTGCAGCTTTTACTGATGACCTGATGATCACCTACCGAGTATGGAACCGTGATGTGATTTTTTATTTATTTTTTTGTCCTCTGTCAACAGAAAGCTGCAGCAGAGGCAAATTGAGAACAGGACATTCGATGCCACAGATCCACACATTTACAAATCTCCGTTATTCTGTATGATCCACCTTTCAACCACTGACTGAAAGGGACAGATCTGCCAGTCAAAATGATTCTAGTTTTGATGTGATGCTCCTCAGCACACATGGAACCAGGTTGCAGAGCTGAAACAGAACAGCTGTAGTTATAATCTACATAATCTAATAATTTTCACCTTCTTAACTTTGTTAAGCCACATGCTGCAGTTGCTATTGTGTTTTAATTGTGTATATTGTAAATCATGTGTAATTTTTCCATATAAAATGTATGTAAAGAATATTTTGCTATTAAAAGCCGAGCTGTTATACTTGAGACTGAGGTTCTTTCTCTAGTCATTTTTCTCCAATGAGCAGTGATGGCGTCCATGGCTGAGCGGACAAGGAGCGCCATCTGCTGGTTGACAGAAGAATTGAAGGTAGGTGCTGGGTTTGACACTGAAGCAGTGTTTATAATCCAGAGTAAAACATACTGAACACTTGAAGATAGAGGACTGTTTTTTTTTTCTGTTAGAAAACTGGAATCTACTATAACTGACATGAATCTAAGCCGTCCACTCTCTGCAGGAAGAAGCACACTACAAACATATTTCATGTCCACATGAAACGCACATTTATTTGGGGTATTTTCCTCTGTTCCTGGATTATTGCCACGTGATTCTAATAAGTCACCTGGTTATATAGCTTATACTGTATACTCATGGTTTGGTGTCTATTTATATTACCTAATAATTATCAATACATCTCTTCCTGATGCACTTAAGGAAACAAACTGCCTGAATCTGAATCTCTGAGGCTTCTGATTTGTGCAGGGGTAAGCATCTATTAACAATAACACCTGAGTAGCATGAAGCTCTGTAACTGTGAGGCCACATTATAATAACAAAATGCACATAAAGCTACAGAAACAGGATCACTGATTTAAAAAAAACACAACAACAGCAGCGTAACATGGTAAAGAGCAAAGGGAAAAATCCACACAAATGTAGAATAGGCTGAAACATAAGGCATATACACTATATAGTTTTCTCCTCATTCACAAAACTGCAATCAGACATTTTCTCTCAATACGCAGACAGACCTGGTAAATAACGTGACCTATAATCCGGATTTGGATTGAGAACAGTTGAGAAAGAGGTGTCGGCTACTCCGCCTGCTCTGATACTGTAGATTTACAGTCAAGCTCCGTCATGAGTCTGTTCAGAGTCAGTGGGTCTGCAGGATGCTTGGCCTGTTGCACAGGAAGTCTTTATCTCCATGATGGATTTGTGCAGGAACACTTTGTTTAACTCTGGAGCTTCCAGAAGATCATCTGTCTGTCCTCCCCCCCTGTGATCACCGTGCTGCACATATCGTTCATCCACATCGCCGTGACAGCACCTGGGCAAAGAGAGATAATTTTTAGTTTGACATACTGTATTACATATTTGAAATCCATTGACAGTGGATTTTTTAAAGGCTGATATCATAACGGTAGCAGGAAAAAGCTGATAGCCGATTAATCATCCGATACTAACATGTCTCTTATTGAACAGAAGGATTGAAAAGAAGGTTTACAAGTAGAAACACAGATCAGAGACAAGCTGCTGAATCCATGGTCTGAATTCGTAAAAGCTCAACACAATCAAAATGTTTCACAGCTCCTTTGATTTGACTAAAGTTACACATAAAGTATCATTTGAACAAATAAAATCTACAGACTGTTCCCCAGGTGAGATGTTGAACTCATGAGGTCTTACCTGAGTGTGCGGCGATCCTCTTGGTGACTGTGTTGCTGAGCAGGTCCCACAGCAGCAGGTCACCTGACTGCCCCCCGCACAGCACTGAGTTCCCGTCCCAGCAGAAACACCTGGAAACAAGCACACAGGGGAGTCCTTTAGGAAGACCACAGGCTGCTTACATGGCTGAGACTTGAACACAAATCAAAAAGCAACAAAAGTTGTGTAAGACTGATGATCTCAGCTTGGACTCATTTTCTAAGGAGCATAACTAAAGACATTTTCAGAAATGGAACGCAGAAAAACACCAGAAAATTGGGCCCATATATATGACTGTCTGGGTCAGACATGTTCAAAACAACAGGAACATGTCTGAAACATTCATGTGGGGGATTGTGACTATATTTGACTATACTGAAATCGGGTGTTTTTGATTACAGCACATTTGACAAAAGGTCTCGAATCTCGTCCTATTTTTTTGCGCTCATCACATCCTAGAAACATCATCAACACGCCCACTCACTGGACATTTTCCTCCTGTTGGGTTCATGGGCTCACTCTGATATTTTACTCGGGGGGGTGTTTGTGGAGCAACTGACGAATTCTCACAAACAGCGTTTTTGGACATTTCCATAAAAACGTCCAGAGTTCAGAGCATGTGTGAGAGCAGCTCCACGGTGGTGTCGGCAGTGTGATCTCACCTCTGCTCCTCCTCTGCTTTCACCGATGAGATCACCATCCCCGTCTGGACATCGATAACCTTCATACAGGAGTCGGCTCCGATGCTGAGGATGTGTCGACTGTCTGAGGACGCAAGGGGTTCATTACCTCAGAGTGAGTCAAGGTTTCCAGGGTATTCAGGGTTTAGAAAACAGGTTGCACTTATTAGTTTGTTTAGATCTTTCAGATTCACATTCAGGTCCCCAGATCATTGCCATAGTTACGTTATTTCTCAATTCAGCTTAATTTGTTACTTATAGAGTGATATTGTTC